>NW_025109361.1:775014-884906 GCF_011392965.1 Frieseomelitta varia
TTTTTTGGCTTGAATACCTACGATGGAAATTGTACGCTTTAATCGTCGGTAGTTCTAGCGTTAATAATCTTCTTTCGATTTCTCTGAGGATGTTCGCATTTCATGCGATATTACATGTTTCTTTAGTAATTTTTTATCGAACGCTCATAACGGCTGAAAAAATTGCACGATAAAAGTTGTTTCCCCACTTAGGTGCCAAGTTACGTTCGAAATCTAAATTACCTTGAGAGCAACAACATCACTGCAAATTTATAGCATATTCTATATCTCTCGGGAGATGGCGGATTCTCACGAATTTTATAACCAAGTCAATAACGTTAGTTCCTCGTCATCCATCTAACACAACGTAACGTAAACCTTGTACAGGTTTCCGAAGGTAATTGAAATAAGATATCGCCGCAGAGACGAGATTAACTTCGTTCGTGACGCTTGATGAAATTGCCAGAGCGTACGTACGCCCGACGTTCGACGAAAGTATGCTTCATAATGTCCTTCGGGTTCAGCCATATTGGCATTCACTGGTCGAGGACACTCTAGGCAAAATTTTCAAAGGAAACAAAGCGATATATTGGAAAGGTCGCGACAAGAGGGGTGGGGAGGGGGGAGTAAAGTAGCTTGGATACTCGTGGCGCAATAAAGTTCATCCAAGTTGGCTGCTTGCGTTCCAGGGTTAAAAACGAGACCCCATTATCGTGAAACTCGCACGCCCTATTTACGAGCAAACGTTTATTATGTTACGTACGTGTTGTTGGAACGCCTGAAATTATCTAAACCGTCGTGAATTGAGCAGAAAGCGAGGGAAAGAAATACGTGATCGTATGATTCCTCGTTAACATCTACATAAAAATTCTAACACGTTGCCCGTTCGTGTTTTTTCTTCAATCATCATGTTTTCATTCAATTATTCGTTCTGAGAAGATTTTTTAGAAAATTATAGAAAATAATCGTGTTCGTCTCTGTTTGTTCCGGATGTTGGAAAGAAGGTTAATATAAATGATCACTTTTTAGATGATGATTAATCTTGCATTGTCAATTATCTAGCGTCTTGACTGAATGAAAATAAAAAAGATATTAAAACAAAGCCTCTCGGTGACCGCGAGGTTTGAAAAAAACATTGAAGTGATAATAGAAAAATTTATCAGTCTCAAAAGAGAAAAAGAAAAATAATAATCGCGTTAATGGATCAACTTCCAATCACGCTAGATTGATAAAATAAAGATTTATTAATAATAGTCGTAACGTGCTTTTCAACAAACGTCAGCCAACAATTTAGAAAATCTTCGTGAGGTATTCCGAGAAATTTTCCAAACTTCGTTTCTGTCGATATCGGGGAAGTTTCATTGGAAATTCGGAAAGAGCGTGAAATTTATGCCAGCTCGTCGCTATCGATCACAGAAGCGAAATCGCGATTCCGCGCGAGCAGACAGAGCTGCGAACAGCGAAAACCGTTTCTCCAGTTTCCAGGACACTGCACCTGCTAGTTTTCTTTTATCCCCGCCGGTTGAATGCGCCGGAGTTGTGCGTGTGTTGTGCTCGCGAAACGCGTTCGATAAACGGCGGAAACTGACGGCAGAAAAGAATGAAAATCGAACGAGGAAAACGTCTGCCACCGGGGATAGGCTCGCGAAGAAGAGCCGGAAGCGTCGAAATCCTGATGAATTATGAGAATCGAAGTCTGTTTGCAAAGTTTACCGTAGAGAGTGAAACGTGATGAATAGATATTGGACGTTAATATATGCGTGTAAATTTATTCTCAGCTGTCGAATCGTATTCGGACGCTCGTATTGACAAATCAATGTTAACCTCTTTCGGATAAATTCACGAACGAGAGGAAATCGTTAAAGCCCAACGATTCGTGGCCGTTGATTAGAAAGTTATCTAAACCGGCGGGCGTCAAATTTCTTATCGAACGTTTACGTTTTCGAATCACATATTATTTTATTTATTTATAACGGCAGAAATCAACTGAGGAAAGAACAGAGGTATCACGTTTAAAAATATGATAACACAAAAGAAACAATGTTACGAAAGAGGATGCTTTACGCATTTTACGTTCAGTCTGAGATTGAGAGTGACTAAAACGATCGAGATTAAAGCCATTGATAATCATGTTAGCCCCTGGTTAATAGAACAATACTAAACAAAATGTAGCACGACTCAACTTCATTAACACTGTGCTACTCTCATCGATCTGGAATACACAAGATGTACCGTTCGCACAGCTTGATAATCGTAATGAGAAATTAAATTGGACGAGACCGGTGCACGTCAAATGATTCTCGCGGCGCCATATTTCGAGACAACGGTCGTTCTTCGAGCAGTTTAACTGGATGGCGTTCTTGAATTTGCAAGCGACGTGTTCCCGCAGCTTTGTCGATCCTCCGCGGTCCTTGACACCGCCGAAAATCCATTCTCGCGATTTGACTTGCAAAGCCTGGATTACTAGCCGCAAGATGGCGGTCCCATGACGTCGATGTAAGTCCTTCCAAGATTATTTGGAGAAGAAACTTCCTGATGTCGTTAAGCTATGCCGCGTGACGCCTTGTCAATTCCCGAGAAGCTTCGGCAGCTTTCGCTGATCTTGAAACGATCAGTCGCGCTACACGCTTGCAGACCCGCTAAAGACCAGACAACGACGACAAAAATGAAGCAATCGACTTAGGAGAAATCAATTGCAGAAATTTTTGGAATTTTCGATTCATTCTTGAAACGAGCCTTAGAAGAGACTACACTAGGAGAAAATTGCGGAATTGCTTTGTCGATAAGCACTCGAGGGAAGAAAGTATTCGATTTTGGCGAGAATCGGCAAAAAGGCAGAGAAGCAGGAAGGGGGAAAGTAGTAAAAGCCAATTGCGATCAGACGCATTAAACGTCTGGGAACTTTGGACTGCATACATCGAGGGAAGTCCGTGAAGGGGAGAGACAGTAGTAAAATTCCAGACGATTAGAATCGACCTTGGGTCCCCGGTGCTCGTAAAATCTTCAGAGTCGCGAATTTATGTACGCGCGTGCACGTCGCGGTTAGTCGACTTATCTCGAATCGCTGTACACAAACTTTATTGCCGACGAGAACGCAACAGAGGGCGGAAATCGCTGAATCGTGAAACCGTCGCGTTAAGAATTAATTACCAAGACTAACTCTCGCGCGAGTCCCGTGATTCATTAACACGGCGGAATGGATGGAAATAAAGAAACGCGTGTTATCGATAGAGAAACGAACGAAGGCAAACAATTCTTTTTTATTATACACGTTTACCCAGGCTCTCCAGTTCTTCCTTCGTAATCGTCCCTTCGGAAGGATATTAGCAAGGGAATAATCCAGCAATTTCCCCTTTTGAAGGGTGTTCAGCCGTTTCGATGAAAAATCGCTCGGTTGGAAATTCCACGGATACTCCCCGGGCCGGCGGAATTTGTTTATAGCACTCTATTAGAAAATTGAGTTCCGGCTGGTTCCGGTTGACAATAGGTAATCACGTACTTCGACGCGAGTTTCCAGCGGGTAGAAATTATCGTTAATCGATATTCGTGGAGGAGAGCACTTCATCTTGCCGAGGCCCGCGGAACTTGCGAATTTCATCAACGCGATCGAACGCGGCGAATCGACTCGTCTTAATTCTGCAATTAACTCTCTGTACTCGATCGTAACTTCGATCCATCTTGTCCCGTATACCGTCGTGATGGCCGAGTTCGTTCATTTCTGTATTAGAACATCATCGAAACCAGGTATTCAAATCGAAGAGACGAATCAGATTACACTCGATTCAGATTAAACGTCGCTCAATTTTTTTTTATATAAATTGACTAGATACCGCGAGCGTAATGTAAATGACTTTTCTTTTTTTATTAAGAAAAAGATTTCAATGTATCTGGATTGAAAGCACATTCAAATTTCAAACATTCGACATGTATTTAAAAGTAAACAACGATGTCGTTATATTAAATTTTTTAAATAAATTTTATTAAACGATTGTACGAAAATTTCAGCGAAATATCAGAAACTCCTCGCGAATGTTTGAGGATTTGTCACGTAAAAATAAAAGTTACGATCGTTGGTCATTGAATCAAGATAGATACTAAAGTAAATCGCAGGAGTCATCAAAGAGAATATTCATTAGCAATTAGTTGATTATGCACCAGTGGGACAAAATTACGTTTTCGTTTCGCGAAATCTTCGTAACTTGACCGTGGCTGTTGCAAAGGTTTGTCATTTGCCTGGAGAATCATCCTCTTATGCATACCGGATGTAATGAGCTGCGCCGTTGCAACGTCGGGTCGCATCTGCGAATATTATTCCAAGCTTACGCAAGCGCTCGAGTGATTGCGTGCTCTCGCGCCACTGTGAATACAGCATCACGAGCTATCAAGGTACACGCCTGTTAACGAAAGTATTTCGACCTTCCACTTTGTTTTCCCTTTCCTACAAATTTGAAACACATCTTCGTGAGCTTGCGGAGAAAATAAGAAACGGTCAAGGTAATTGAGATGTGGGAACAAGTAACCAACGAGCGATGCTAACGAGTGATACTAACGATAAGTCGTTCACTGAGACAACTACCTTGTCGAGGAATTAGACGAAACAATTATAGGTTATGTCGCTTATGCGACAGGTCGGACGCAGTATCATGATATCCCGTGAGCTTCAACATCGGCGTGTAAATCATGACTAGCTAAGTGGCAATTTATATCCGACCACTTACCGAAGTTTGAACTTACGAGCTATAGTTTCGGCAGTTATAACCGCCGCAGCCGACCCATTCGAACAGATTGCCAGGAGAAGTTGCTGCGTTCGGATATCTTTCAAGTTTTAACTACGCCCCGTTATTCTCTCTGCCGGAATAATTTAGATATATAGTATATATATATAAGGCGAAACACGATATCTCGCTGGTAACGCGTGGCCAGGCCAAAGTACCTGCGCTGTGTCTTCGCCGACCGTAACGGAGATTCGTCTTCCAGAGTTCTCGCTGGCTGCCCCCGGCTCGCTCTCGGACGTACTTCATTCAAAGGGAAACATCAACATCGCGAATATTTTTCGTTAGAAACTTCCTCAGTTATCAGGCTGTTCTTGAGGAACGTCGAATGCTTTCTTTCTTTGCCGAACGCTGTTCAGCGTTTCCCTTCCGCGAGTTTCCTGTTAATCATTCGTGAATTATTCACGCGGAATAGTAGGAATTTAGCGAGAGTGTATTGCCGTTGGCGGGCCAAACTTTCCTCGAATAAACGGAAGAAATGATAAAAGCGCGGTAAGAAAGAAAATTAGGATAAAATGAGATATCCTGGAATGCACGGATGGCCATTAAATTACATTTTGAAATTCCTTTTAATGCATCCAGTCCCATTCTCGGCATTAAAATTCTCTCGCGACCTGCGCCTCTTCGCCATAATCGAATAGAAAGATTTCCACGCTATTGTCGTTCGCGTGGAAACAGGAGCGATTTAGAATCATAAAGGTGGGCTCCAAGCATTCACATCGGCGAAAGTAAAACCGAACTTATTATCGGTCCGGTACAGCTTGCTCATAGAACCGGTTGGGTATAATACCGTTAAAATACACACGCACTCAATCAGCGCGGAACGTGCAAATCGGTGATTTCGCACTCACGGATTATCAGGATCCAATGCGCTTCAGGATATTGCGGCGGAAACACGGAAGCGCGTAAACGTATCGACGTTATCCCTCACTTCGATTCGCCTCGTTCACCACCGAATAAACGGCGTGCCACAATTCCCATCAACCCTCTATCGCGCCAGGACGATCGTTCATCCGTGTCATTTCGTCTACTGGCTAAGTCTAGCCAGAGACGATCGCCGATCGATCATCGATCCATCCGAATCCTCCTCCTGTTCCCTGCCATTGTCGATCCAGCGTGTTTCTTTCCGCGCCGTCGTGGCGATACGTCGTGAATTTTTTATGGCTCGGCCAGAAGAGACCAAGCTCACGTTACCCCGTCGTCTTTTTTTTATCTCCTTCCTTTTCGTTCGTTAAGATAGTTCGCTTGTTAGTTTCATTAACTCGATCGAAGCTTCGGAAATTTGAAAATTTGTCGAAAGCCACGACCTCGGGGATTACCTTTTTCTCGCTGCAACGTGAATCCATCGAGGCCCATTGGCACACGAAATTTCAGAATTGTAAATTGGTAACCTTCGATCGATCGTAAAAATCTATAAATGAAACGATATAAAAATAGTTCGTAGAGCACACGCTTGATTCGCTGTGACAGGTAAGCCAACCACAAGTGGTGGTGAAACGAAGCGGTGGCATTTTCTCGAGGTTCAAGACGGGCGCGAGGAACGATCGGCGTTCCGCGTGGATCGAAAGCTGGCCGAAAGGCCGATAAATAGCCGTGGACCTTTCGGCTCGTCCGCGCGGAGCTGACAGTTGTTTTCCCCCAAAAGCATCGACGTCCGGCGCGGACGGGAAATTGAATTTCTAGCGGCGCGTGACGCGCGGCCGCCGCTTTCATCCGGCGCCGCGGCGTTTCCCCCGTCGGAAGCCCCGGGAAAAAGTAGCCGAAGAAGTCGCGGAATATACGCGCGGCGGCAGGCCGGCAACTCGCCGGAAAGGCTAGCGGTGGAACGGGGAATGAGAGAAAGCGGTGACGCGCGCGTACAATTTCCTCCGAGCGTTGCGCTATTATTAGCGCGTTGAAAATTTCACGTTGCTTATGGGAGCTTTTCTCCTCGGCTCGATGCCTCCCGGCTAACCGGGACCGACCGTTTCTTGTCATTCTTTTTTTTTTTCTGTTTTTTTTTTATTACCGGGTACAGCGTTTCTTCTGCTTCCTATTCGGGGCCGGATATATTTTGTCCCTTAAAAACTGCTGATGGAAAGTTGATTGCTCCGTTTGGTACTGGAATTGTTTTCGTTCCTTGTGTCGAAAGGTGTTTATAAAAGTTTGATGCTGTTCTTTTTCTAAAGATTCTTTCGATATACGCTTAGTCTTTTTGAAAAGTAAATTATGTAAAAAATCTGTGAAAATATAGAAAGTGTACAACATTTACAAAGTTGAACAGTATATCTTCTACGCGACTCGATTATTAATCACTAACCTAATTGCAGACAATGATTTAAATCGTCAACGATCTAGATCGTAAAGCGACGTCTTGTCTCGACTAATTTATCCTACGACTTATGTTTGCTAATAACCGTGCCACGTTGCCATCGTGCCGGGAACGGTAACTCTATTGTTCCAGTAGAATCGGACAGAAATAGATCGGACACAAGGAGCTTGAAGTCGTTGAAACTCGATTCGGTGTTCTCGGTTTCACGCCCCTCTTTGCACGCCGTTTCGAACAGTTTCGGTCGGTTAACTGTGTTTAACTCGAGCAAAAATCGATGCTCGTGTAGACCGGGATACGCCGTTTCTGTCGTTCGAGTCGCCTGGCGAACTTGGTGAACTCCCCTACGTGGAACTCTATGCAGACGTTCCACGTAGACTTCCAATTTTCCCCGCCGCTTCTCTCGCACACAGATCTACCCTCTGCTCTTCGTCCATCACCACTAGTTGCACCCCGCTGCACGTTGCTCGATGTAAGCGACCAAACTTCCTGGCAGCGACGCTGCAGTTGCGTAAACTCGAAGACCCGTCACTCTCCCACTCTTTTAACAACTGATAACTCGGTTACGCGCGTCAAAGAAAAATTCTGTCTGCTAATTCGCGAACTCCGATCCGCGAGATTCCGGGCTACGCTTCGATTTTCGTTAATTTCGCGATAGCAGCGCGCGCGCGCGGAAACATCGATGAGCTAAACAGTTTCGAGGGTGGCAGTGCAGGGATGATCCAGGGGAAGATCGAGGTCTCCCCTGGTCTGGAAGCGAAACTTCCAAAGGTGTTGCTCGATGTCCAATTTCCATGAGAGTGAAAGTTCGCTGTTCTGAGGCATGTCGGGACGGTTCAATAGACCTGCGACGGAAATTCGAACTGGAAGCCTGCGGTGCTTGCGGGTGGCCGTGAATTGCTGCAAATGTTGAGTGTTATTGGGCGATGATCGGGTCACAAACGTGTTTAATTATACCATTAGCGCTGCGTTCTATCGCTCGATACGTTTGAACAACCGCGTTGAACGGTGATTTCAATTCCCTTGTACGGGGAAAAAATTTGATTCAAACCGTTCTCTCTCGATTTTTCTTTCTTGTATAGAGTACCGAATGATGTTACGAGAAAGTTCTCGTAGCAGTTGTTAGAATCATTTATTCGTATTTCCTAAAAATGAATTTAAAATATCTAATCTAGAATCTAGAGTAATCTAAACTGCAAACGAACCATCGCAATGCTTCGAAACTGTTCGAAATATTTGTTCGGCGAATGAACGGGAGCGTATCACGCTCGTAGGTCGTTACCTATTCAAGAATCCTCGAACCTCCACCAACAACCGAAATTAGTGACCGTGTACTCGAAAGAAACTCGGATAATTTGTTTAACAGATGTTCGGCAGTTACGCGTCGCTGAAACGCGTAATTGGTCTACAAGCGTGTTTGTACGTGCTAGTACCCGAAGAACCGATGAACCGGTCGAAGTATCGGTCGATTGTACGTTGTTAACCCACTTCTTGGTTTCCGTTGATGCAGACGAAACGGGACGATCGCTTGCAAGTAACGAGACATTTCCACGAGAAACTTTGTGGCACGACGTTCTACGGCAACAAAGTTACCATTATTCGAAAATCAACACCGTTGTTACAACTGTTGTACCGCGTACAAATACCGACTGAGTTACCACAATGGACCAAATTGTCGATTCAAATCGATTTCAGGTCAGATCGATTTCTTGTACAATTTTCTCTCCCGTAACAGTTTACCGTAACAGTTAGCTTCGCGAACAACCGATCGCAATTATCAATCAGAAATGTTTGCAATAATTTCACTCGATCAAATATTTGTTGCTTGCTCTCCTCTTGTGCAACTCGATACGCGGATATTGTATTTCAATAGATATTATTAAAACATAGATGGCTTTTCAATATTTGTTTCTGGCATTCGATACGACGTTACTACACTCCCCGCGTACTCCACGCTTTGTGCGAATAAAATATGTGAAAAAACGAAGGTATCCTGTTCCCAGCGGGAAGAACGTCCACGCGAAAAAAAGATACGCGACAATACGTTGGAATTAACAGGCCGTGGGGCACGAAACCAACAGTCCAACGGACTAAACAGAAGCCACGGTTGAAGCTGAAATCGAAACTCGAAACTTCATTAAGAGGATCGGCTCGAGGCAATCGATTCGGCTGCCATTTACAAATTAATTATCCGCTCCCGAGGCTGGTACGAAATTACAGCGAGCATACACGGCTAATGGTGATCGAAGTATCGTGCATTAACGCCCGGAAATGCGAATGCACTCCGCCGCCTGCCTCCGCTTCTGTTGCGCGTCGATCTTTCGATCGTTTTGAAAACGACGTGTCCCGCCACCTAGCGCCACCTAGTTTCCTCTTCCAACGTTTCGACGGCACGACGATTCGATCGGGAGACGCGTTAACCCGAACTTTTCCCTGAAAAGTTTCCTCCTCCTCGTTTCGACAGCATCCTCGAGCGCGACATAGTTTTAATTGGTTTAGCCAGTGTTCACTGTCGAACCGTCGGCGACGTTGACGATGACAAATAACGCGTCGAGGATCCTTCTGCCGAAAGGAGGAGAACTGAAAAGAAGCTCCTCTCGGTGGATCAAGCTTCTGGCGAACGCCAGAAGCAGGTTCTCCTCTTCTCTTTCCTCGCTAAATCCATTCTTGTATCGCTACCGCTCGAGCCAGATAAGCAGCGAGCTTCGAGGTAAATAAAGCTTCGAGCTTCCTCCCGATGTTTCTCGCGAGAAACTTCGCCGGAGTTTTTCTTTTTCCGCCCGGGAATTTTGTTACGTTCTTAACGTGATAAATGCTATTTGGAAAGTTGCGCGAGGCTGGAAGAAACGCAACAATTTAGTAATTAAAAGAAGGGATAAAGAGCGAGGGGCGTGGGGAAGGGGAAGGGGAAACGTTCGTTACGCTTCGTCTGGCTTCATTTTTCTTCCTCTTCTTTTCCCTCTTTTTCCTTTTTCTCTGTTTCTTCTTCTTCATTCTCTCTTTTATTCGGTAGCCAGCGTACAACGAAGTTGTTTGATCTTTTCAAAAGGCATCGTCAGACCTCATCGTTCGTCGACCGCGGTGAACGAGTACCTTTCACAAACAATGGCAAACGTTGGAGGCGTGATTGGTGTCGCATCTCGAAAAATCGTCCGGCCGCTCGCGCGTTTTTTTCGGAAGTGGGGAAATAATAGCGGGATATCGCGTGGCACGCGAGATGATAATAATAATAGGAAAAAAAAGTACGACGATGAAAAAAAAAAAAAAATGTCTAACCTTCTGTATTTACAGAAAGGTTCGATTGCACTTGTGGGGTCCGTGTCATCGAATATTAAAGCGTGTGTCAATAGCAGAACAAGAGGACAGGTATGGTTGAAACGATTTCTGTTCCCTCGATTTCATGCTCTCCCCCCATTTTCGACCCAATATAAATATAAACGAACGTTTTCACCGCACAATTGTCAACGACTCAACGATCGTTGTTTGCACCGGGATCGTCCGATCTGGACTCGATCCTCCCACTCGATTATTTCCAATCACCTGTATCGACCGTCGCTGTTTACGTTTACAAGAACAGAGGAAATGTTTTCCTTATACGGGAACGTTCTCCCGTGTTCCCTCGGATGCAATTCCTCGTGGCTTAACAGAAACCTTTTTGTTTGATTAACGAACGTTTACGAGGGCAAACGGACGTGGATGAAGAATTCTTTGATCTCGCCCGGTTTGCAATCCGTTTCCGACTACTGCATACAAATATTCCACCCTATTGGATACGACAGCCTCACTCTCTTCGATTTCTTCGGCCGAATCTTACGCGTTCGCGTAATCCTTCGAGCGCGAATGAATTCCCCAGTCTTCTCGCGTACATTCTCGTCGAACGTTTCGTCAACGTGTCTCGTTAGAGTACGCGCTTTGAATTCAGTAAATTCACAAAGTTGAAAGAAAAAGTTCCGAAAACTCGCGGCGTGTAAAAGAGTCACGAGTCAAAATCCAGAATGATAAAGTCCATCTATTTGTGGCGCCTGTCGATCTTTCCCTATCTCCGAGGGTGTCTACCCTCGTAACGAGGATGCGATAAGATCGGACCGTGAAAAATTAAAGGTCGTTGTACGTCCGTTTCTTACTGATCGTGCACACCGATCCCCACCCTTGATAGACGCAGACAGATATACAATCGTGCCGCTCGTAGCGAGCGAGGGTGTACGGACTGAGGAAGAATAAACGAAACGTGGAAACGAGGGCGGAGGTGGAGGTGGAGGTGGATGAAGAGGAAGGAAAAGGAGACGAAGGGAAAAGGAAAGAAAAATATTCGATTGCATCGGAGGGCGAAATAAAGAGAGCGCCGCTTGTTTGGCCCGCCTTTCCTCCCTTTAACGAACTTTCCTGCGTTTTCTGTTTGCGCGCGCTTATTTAATTTCTACGGTGCTCGTCCAATCGCGGAGCAGCGCAGCAATTGAAACCAGAAAGGAGGAAAGACGACCGGCCGCCTCCCGATCCCGCTGTAATTCGATTTTGTCCGACCGTCGAACAAAATACATTGTCCTCGAACGGTTATCCCGTCGACTGCACAAGTATTATATATCTGTTTCGCTGTCTTTCTTTTTTTTTTTTTCTTCTTCATCTTCTTCTCTCTGCCGCTCACGTTTCATCGCCGGCGCGGCGTATCGGTTCCCCCCTTCGTGATCCGTTCGGCTTTCACGGCGGATCGTCCACGGTGGACCAAGAAATTGAGAACTGCAACTAACTGGGTCGGGAAATTCTTAGAATCCTAGCTGACGAATGAAACGATGTCTCAAATACTTGTGCGTTTTTTTTTTGTCTTTCTTTTTATTTTTCATTGGATGAGAAGCAGTGAAGTGAATGAATTTAACATGGATGGAAAATTGAATCGTAAGATAATTTGTTCGACTGTTATTTTACCGAGACATGCTGAGTATTGAATACTTTAATCGATTCTAACTTCGTCGGATAACTCCTAGGATCTACGGAGAAGAGAGAACAACGACGAGATAAATACCAAACAGATGTCTGGAATTCCCACGAAAGTGCAAAATTGAACAACGCAAATTAAGCGAGGAAATAACAGTGCAAACGAAATAATATAACGTTAGCTTTTAATGGACAAACGTGAGTTTCACTGCGTTGAAACTACAATATACATTCGTACATACATCTGTACCAGGACGAATTTTTATGAAAATGGCTAGCTAGCTCCGACATTTATTGTAACAGACTCGATCACGCGTCACGTGATTCATTTTCTTCCCGCAGACCGCGGGGTAACTGAAATCAGTCTCGCTCGGGGATCAGCGTAACATCGATTCTTCGTTTTGTTTCAGCGCAATCGCAAGAACAAAGGGATCGTTCGGAAGCCCGTTGTTTTATTTTTTCTTCTTTTTTTTTTTGGCGAAACTCGCGTACAGTGGAAATCGATGGATATCGGGGCGACCGTTTTCTTCCATCGATTCATAGAAAAAACGAGGAAGGGACAGAAAGAGAGAAAGAGAGGGAAAGAAGGCTCGATAAGCCAGCTTGACCGAACTTCGGCGTCTCGCTCGCTGCAGGAAAAATCCTGCAGATAATATTCTATTATCGATCTCGTTGTCAAGAAGTCGTCGAAACGTTTCGCTATTTTAGTAAAGTCTCCATCAAATAACAGAAAATAGCAATCAGCATTGACGATCAATGGAAAAAAGCGGGCACCGATTAAATGACGTTAAAAATCAACAGGAAGTTGCGCGCCGGCTACCTTCGAAAATGAGAATGGTGTAAATGAAAAATTGAGGTGATTTACATGAGGTTATTCTTCGTGTTAAACGAGGCACGTATAATTGTAAGCACGAGGGGTTAGGTTACCAAGTCGTTAATGGCGATACAAGTCCGAGCTGCTCGAAATAATTGTTTTTAACTTCACAAGGTTAGATACTCCATCGAGATACACTGTTATAACATGATATTCGTGTTACCTTTGCAAATCTTCCGTCAGCCTGTACAATTTTCGCAATTGCTCTTCTAATTACTTTCACTTTCTGCGATCGTTGAAACAGCACTTTACATTTTATCGTGTTCATTTGCAACAAATTACCATCAAACGTGTATTCGTGCGGTTTCATAATCAAGTAACTTGACACGTTATCTGTTAAACTAAATCGTATCGCATACGTGCTGCCAGTTAAAAGCACTTTACAATTTGTGCAAATATTTTTGCTGCTAAATAATAATACTTTTGCTTCTTTAGGTTTGAAAGAGAGAAGATCAAGAACGTGAATTTCAATGAGCGTGAATCGACCGATCCAATCTTGGGGAGGGAGAGATTACGAAGAAAAGTCTCGTACGATTTACGAGCACGAAGCATTTAAAATCCGGCGATCCTTTTACTTCTCGGAACAGATGCATCGTCGTATGACGTTTCGATTCGAGCCACCCAGGAGTCAGGTACAAAATCCCAGTGAGAAATCCAAAGGATCGCAGCCTCTAAATCAACGTGGAACGTCTCTAAATGCCCTTTGATAAGGACCGGGCATGAATTTCTTATCCGCGCCGACATCGAGCAACGTCGGCCCTTTGCGAACGATGTCCGGACAGAACTCCTTCAGCGGACAATTAGCGCGATATTAGCAACTCTTTAATCCCCTGGTCCGTCTGAGACTCGCGCCGCCGCCACTCGGCTTCGCCAAGACGCGCTGTTTAATAATGCAGGAGGACTCGCTTCTGCCACTTGCCCTTCTTGCCCTCGAAACTTCACCCCTCCCCCCTCCCTGATCTCGTCCACCAGCCTCGTTCGCCTCGTCATTAATTATGCTCTGACGACTTCCGTTTATTGCTTTACCGTTGGAAAAAAAGAAAGGAAAAAGAAAGAAAGAAGGGAGAGAGAAGTAGCTTCGGTAGCTGTGATTATACTCGACGTAAAAATCACGGATCCAAGGCGGGACAGTTCGTGGCGAAATTTAAGATCAATTTGCACGAGGCAGTTTCTATTGGAATTGCTATTTTATAGAATAAAATATTCTATTTACGATCGTTTTAATTTTGTCCAATTTATTTGCGTTTGATAACAAAGTGTCAAAGGAACACGCATTTCTCTACAATTTGAAGTAGAAAATTTACTGCTGCAGAGGCGCGAATTACTCTCTCCGTGCTTACGAACGTTCTTGGTAACAAAATCGAAAAGTAAAGCTGTATTATGTATGTATTCCTCGGTTAACTGTATCAAACTTCAATCTCAGCGCGATTATCACGTTTCAAGAGGATCGGCGTTACCTTATCGCTATTCAGCTCTTTGTGCCGTCTGAAAACACGTTGGAAATATCCGCGTTGCGTAATGATTATGTTAAAGAAGGTGACGAAAAATAAGATAACCTAATCGAATCTGAAACGGGGCCCGGGGCGTCATTTCGCGGGAAAGCGAAGAGACGTACGGTTGAGCAGCCACGGTTTCGTTTTGTTTCTCGACGTTACTCGGCTGGTGAGAATGCAAGGAACCTGGTCGAATGTATATAGGTGTGCAAGTATGTTCGAGTCAAATGCGTCGCTTCTGGGAGGCTTCATTGAAAAACAGAGTGGCAATTCCGCAGAGTAGAAGGCACGAAATGAAAAGAGCGAGTTTCACGGGCTGGCGCCCGCTTTTCGTTCGGCGTTCTCCTTGTTGGGAATTCTTCAGCGTCTCATTACACCGGGCTTTCCGCGTGATAGAACATTACATAAAGTGGCCAGTCCCTTGAACGGGGCCGCACCTTGAATTCTACGTCGCGGAAACTACATTTCGACGAGTTTCGGGCGCAAATGCGATTCGTAATTGACAAAAACTTGGGCCAAGAACGATTCTCTTTCTTCTTTCTCGCAGTCCATTCGACGTAAACGTGTTGCGAAGCGATGGATGAATTTTTTCTAGAATTTTGATTGATTCTTGACTGGATCTCAGTTTCGAAATTAATACCTTCGTATATTACAGCAGCGTAAATCATTTAATTGGGAACGACAATTTTAAGAAAATATGAACAATCTAGGAGAATACGTTTGAACATTTTTTTCAATATGAGAAACACTGCAGATGATAAGAATGAATTGGAATGGCGGAAGGGAATTTTATTTAGGATTTAGTCCGAGTTTCCTGTTAGGGGGTTCAAGTTCTTTTCGCATCAACGACAGAGAAGAGCGCTATCGCGCAAGATTTGTCCCACGGGCCAGGAAACCTGCGAGACGTCTAACTCGAGGAGTTTTGCATCGTAATTGGATGATCCGAGTTCAAAAGTTTCGCCGATGCTACCGGAAGACAGAGAGTAGCCGTTTGTTGTATCCTGCTCGAGCTTTTCTCCGATGGATTTCAACGTTCGACTCGGAACTTTGTGATTTAGTTTAAAGGGAATGAAACGACATTTGATTTTACAGCAATGTGTGTTTTACAGTAATTTTCTTTCAAAAATTCGTAATTATCGACAATGAAAAATTGTCGATATTTTAAACTGTTATAATTTCATTAGAAAAAAGTTGTATAACAATCTAGTTGGCCTCATTTTAAAATATGAAGCCTTTATTTTGACAGTGCTACGTTAGTTTTCTTTAAAGATGTTTTTACATCTAACAAGTGGGAAAGCAGAGATACTTTTTCTCTTCAAATATCTCTGAAAACGTTAAAAAATTTTCTTCGTAACTAAAACTGTCACAATATTAAAGACTCTCGTTACAACGAGCGCTTAAAACTTATTATACAATCTTTTCCTCATCATTTTATTGAACGTTACAAATATTTAACCGTATGTTCCAAGTTTAATAAGATAAAAGAAAACCAAATTTTAAAGATTCGTCGTGAAGAAAATATTTCAATCTTCAAGACCGCGTATGATAAACGTAATTGAAATGAAAAAATAATTTTAATGTTTTCTCACGAATTTGAATTTTGACAATTTTTAAAAAGAAAGTATTCTCGAAAGAAACTTACGACTGTGAAAGTAGAAGCTTCACCGAGTGATCTTTTTCTTTTTCTGATCAGTCTAAATTATCAGCAATTTTTTATTATCACCGGTACAGTTATGCTCTTCGCATCATAACGAGACAAATGGCTTAACGTGATTCTTCAATGTCCCATTTTCCATTTCATCGTCCTCGACTTGTACGCGTTTCCCTCCAAGTAGTCTCTATCAAAATTCAGTCTCGCGACGATCGATAGAAGGTGGAAAGCGAACAAGACGAGACAGAGAACGTCCTGGTCGGTTCATCAACGGATGCATCGTGTTTGCGTGTTTCACCTTTCAGCTGGAACATCCGCACGTGTCACCGCGATGGCACGGACTCTACTTTACATGCTTATTCCGGTTGCAGCTTATAACATACCGCGTTGCCTCGCGCCCACGTACACACGTACACACCTCGCCGGGATTGTCTCTGCGTATAGGGTCGTCGTACGACTGTCCCTGATTTGCATAACACGTGGTTGTTTATAGATTCGCGAACGCGCGCCGCTGCTTCTCTTTCGTTATCGAGCAAGAGTTGTACGAAGGACACGCTAAACGGATTACGTAATTATTAATAACGCGGACACCGGGCTCGTTTCGCGTTAGCTTTTCTCAATCTCTCTACCGTTGATTCGAAAGGGGTACGTGATTAATTCCAGTAATGGAAATTAAATTCGCCAATTGAAATTGAAGAAGTGACGAGAGCCGAATCACCTCTCGGTGGTTGAAAAATATTTTTGAACATTTTCGCGAAACGATTATTGGATAACGACAATTTTGACAGTTGTATTTTAGTCCGTTGCACTCGACTGTCTCTTCTCGAGGTGACATCGTGAATCTAGTCAACGGACTTCCTCTTTTTACAATTTGCTGATAATTGCAATGAACGTATACAATTGGTATTACACGATGCGATGTACAATGGCATAATATCTGAACTGATGGCTAGAGTGGAAGCTATAATAACGACATAAGAAGAACAAAAAATTTCGGGAGACAATTGACACTCAATAATTCGGATAAATTGTGGTGGAAGACATTATTTTTCCGAAGATTGAAACTTGTCTATTATACTCGTTCTAAAAAAAAACCCGTAATGCACATGTTGATGATTACTTTAAATTTAAACGATATTACACATTAGAAAGATATAATCAACAAAATTTTGTGTTCAATATCATTTCCAATGCTATATCATTTTATTATTTTGTAGCGATGCTTCGTAAATAAATTGCTGGCAGATGATACAAAAAAAGTTTGTCGAGTGCAAAGAGTTAGATTTAAGAATTTGTCGTAAAATGATTTTAAGGGGCAGGATGATCTTGAGCGTCGTCTGAACACCAATTGCAGTGAACGGAGGCACAACGCATAACGCTTCGAGTGCCTGAAAAGTTTGAGATTGGACGATCCTGGCGGATTTGAATCCGAAGTAAGTACCTCGTTTGCACGTTTCCTCCCGGTATAAACGAAGTCCCTGCGATGATTTAGCGGTCGCCGTAAAAAAGAAAAGTTCGCTGATCGATCGATCCCTCTTGTTCGTGTTCCAGCCTCGCGTGCAGAGAAACGGTATAATATGAGACAATTAAACGAACACGCTTCATGGTCTGTCGGTAATCATGCAAATATATACACTGCTGACTGTGTATGCTCTGCAGATTACCCATATCGTGTCACACCTCCACATTGACAACTTCATCGATCGATTCTCGCCCTTTGTTCTTCCAAATTTCCATATCCCTCATAAAAATCAACTTACACTTTATTGATATTTTGTATATTATAGTATAGAGATTCGCTACGAAAGTTACAGGTATAAAAAAAAATTTTACAGTGCTATGAATATCCATCATTTTGCGCAGAATCTAATTTATAAAGTCAACATTAACGAATATAGTATTCTAATGCTCCTAGAAAAATAATTTTCGATCAGACGCAATTATAAAAATTCGACAGTATATAAAAATGTTGAAATCCTTCGTATAAGAGAGTTCAACCGACTAATCATTTAAAACCACTATACATTTGAAACAAACACAAAAATTTCAATGTTTTTAAATACGTTCAAGTACTTGTGTCTGATGTTTGCCAAGAGTAGTACCCTATATAAATTACATAAATTAATTAAAAATTAATTAACAACAAAATTGCAAAAAGATTCGCTCGAGGCCAAGGGATTGAGAGCCCAGCTGAAAGAAGATCTGCCGATCTTTCCTGGCCTTGGAATTCTCTTTGCAATTTGTTGCATGCACGAAGCGGCTGGTTGCCGCCGGAAGCGGTCAGGGGATGATCACGGCCATCGTCCATACTTATCACGTGCCGGCACTTCCGCTGGATTTAAAAGGCGGCTCGCGCGCGTCGCGTAAATTTCACCGGAAGATTAGCGCGGCTTTTCGCGCGTAAAACCAGAGATTAAAATCTTAAGCGTCGGCTCTCTCCTGCGCGCACACGCATGCACACGATCAACGTGGTCTCGCACGCGCGCTGCAGCCGTCTCGTGGTTTCAGAACAGAGCTACCATCTCGGAAGGTTCTATTGTATTCCGTGGGACTGTGCTTGCCTGTCGGTCCACCGGGAGCCGTAAACAGGTAGCAGAGTTATGATGAACTCGGACTTGGAATAAATAAAGACAGGCGCAATCGTCTGAGGTGCTCGTGTCTTGAAACGTAATTGAGCTTCTGGGACTAGGGTAAACGCGAACTTCAATTAGGGCTGATTGTCCGTTTGGTCTTTGAAAAATTTTATCCCCTATTATCGCGAGTATTTCTTAATTTGTAGGAAAATAAAGACACAATTCACTGCAATTTCTATCACTGTAAGTTCATTGTATTTCTTGTTTTACTTTTTAACTATTCTTTTTGCAAATCAATGTTGAAGATTAAGATTTTTCAGTTGTAAGTATTTACATAGGGGAGAGTTGTACAGTACCGAACAAAAGTAGTACTTTGTTCTTAATCGTCAATTACCTTCCATTATTGATGAAAAAAATAAATTAATACTATCGTTCTTAGCAACGTATTCCGGCATCGTTTTTTTTTTTCAATATTATCAAAGATGTAAGACGTTGTACGTTTACAATGCTATTTCGTGCGAAAATAGTTAATTTTCGTAATGTATTCCTTACTTTCCAGATAAATAAATAATTTTGTTATATTACGTACATTATTTCTAGATTATTAAGTATACATAAATGCTCCAGTTTTTGCAACGTACTTAAATAAATAACTAAATAAAAATTTTGTTCCGTTTGAATGTCTTTTTATTAACGTTAACAATTATACAAACCTTAAAATCTACTAACGAAGTAGGTGTCCGATACTGGATGACAATTTTTGGTACGTGTTATTACGAATTATATTATTAATCCTAACATTATGATAAAATTTAAGGAAAACGTGTTATGCCTTCTCATCAGGCGTTATTTACTACAAATTTCTTTCTTCAAAATTTGACTTTTTACGAAAAATATTGCCAAGTTACAATAGAAAAGCTCAGAGTGTCCTAATCTCGACAAAAATTATGGAAACACCGCGTCTTTATTTCACGACGAGTCATCGCAAAAGTACATCGCGGTACTTGGAAAATATCGTGCATAGTTGCGGATATGCTCGAAGCTAGAATGCAGTAAACAGAACGATTTACCCGAAGTTAGCAAGTTCTCCGCGATACTGCCACAATTTCTTCGAATAATAAAATATTTCACCGACGAGTATCCATTTTTGAGATTGGAATTCTCGGGGCAAGTTGTCGATGATTGAAAGTACACGAAAGTGTACACCGCGAGTATGTTGATTGAGAGATTTCGAAACGATGTAAACTACGAAAAAAGAAACGAAGAGAGAAAGAAAAAAAGAAAGGAAGGGAACGCACTCGGCGGTGAGCGCGTAATTTGCAATACAACGGTTCTGCTGCTCTTGGAACTGTTTCAAAGACCCGTTACATTAAACAAGAGCGAAAGAAGCGAAGTTGGCAAGCAACTACTCGCAGTTGCAGTAACCGGTGATCGAAACCATGGAAAGTATCATCGTTAGAAAGTGCTGTATGAAGGTTCCTCCGCTCGAGAAACCGAAAACATGTTTTGGTCGAGTTCTCGAAAAGTGTGGAACAGTGAAGTGTTTGCTTCCGGAATGCGGGAGAAACAAGATAGTCGTTCATCGATATCGATAGCATTGCCATTTGATGCCGAAACGATGGAAGGACAAAGTAGTTCTCAAAGGAGTGGCGACTTGAAAGGGTAGCCCAGGATCGGGCAAGCTTTTTGCTTGCTGCAACCTTCAAGAATCTTTTTTTCTTTTTCTTTTGCAACTGGTTATACGATCGGTCGTAGGAAAAAGAAACTTGTTAAACTATTACTTACCTCAGGTTTCTTTTAGTTGTATTCAGAATCTTTATTAATTGCCTTGATTCGTAAGAACTCAACTCACCTCAAATCAAGCGATGAAAGTAATAGGAAAGGGCGGATGAGATAAATAAGAGAGAGAAAATATCTGGAAATAAAAGACAACAGAAGCATTCTAGTGAAATGACGGAACATTTATCGAAACAAAGCGAATGACAGAGAGAGAGAGAGAGAGAGAGAGAGAGAGAGAGAGAGAGAGAGACTGATAAAGAAAGGGGGAGAAAATTGGGGAGAAGCAGACGAGAAAGTATAGGCAAGAGGCGAGAATCGGAGGAAGAGAGGGGAGAAAGATAAGTTGAGAGAGAAGGACAGAGAAGCCTCGAGGGGAGGTTCGGGACCAGAGAACAAGGGGGTAGCTTCCTAATCAGCTTACTTCCGTGGCTCACACCTTTTGTGCCTTGTACCAGTCCCTGGATTAAAGCATTGTCGCTGCTGGTTATTATATCACGAGATACGAACGAGCAGTGTACGAACGCAGGCAAAGTACACAACAATAACATGTGGTTCCATGCAGATAAACTGCATCGTTCGAAACAATGCTCCTACCGAAAGGACTGGCCAGAGTCTCTCGAGGTCATTGTAAAGATATACGCGAGCCTCGCTCGAACAAGAATTGTGTCCTCGAGCTGATGACACTTGACCGACGAATTATTTTTATTGCACAAAAAGTTACACTCGAAATGAATTTTCACGAAGTAACTTTTCGAAAACTTCGTATTATATATTAAACATTAGTCTTTAACCTTTTAACCTTTTAGTGTCGACCGAAAAAGTTGCGTCCGAGGGAGAGATTTGGTAAAGTTTGAGAAAAGAAAGTATAAAAGAATTCCATAAAAAAATTCAGAAAGAAACATCTTATAAGAAATAAAGGGAGAATAAATTAACGTGGCCAACAGCGACGCTATGAGGATTAAGGCTTACTGCACGTTTTCGTGATTCAGGTGAACCGACACGATGAAACTAAAAATCGAGCTTCCCGATGAGGAAGAAGAGAGGACGATCTCGTTGGAAAACAAAATATATTCGAAAAGTAGCTTCCCGTAATACGTACATCCGATCGCGAAGCGGTGGCTCAGGCTGAGAAGGATGAAGGCTTCCGCTGGAGAGACCACGACCCGGTGGATCGATCGAAATTTCATTTCGTCGCCAAAGACCTGGGGAAGGGGGGGAGAGAGAGAGAGAGAGAGAGGTCTTTCGACCTTGTACACAGGAAGTGGCGTGCACTGGCTTCTTGCGAACCCGTTCAAACTTTAATGCATGCGAGAAGGTCTGCTTGTTTGCTCTCGAGAAAATTGCTCCCGTAGAAGCGGGTGTATCGAGGTACATAAAATGTGATTTCGCTTGGTGACCCAAGGGATTCCTCCCCCTTCGCTGTTGGCTCTCTGTGTCGGACGCCTCGTCGAAAGAGCGTCTCACCTGTGTGTACGTCGTGAGGCGTACCAGACGTCCGTTAAATTCGGCAAAGACCGCCGTTCTACGCCTACATGCTTCGCCACAGCAAAAATTCCTTTCCGTCCTTCCCGCCAACGAGACGAAAAGCCTTTCTAAAGTTGAGAAATTTAACTCGATCAAAGCTGATTTTACCGACCAACTTTAACAGTACGAAATATTGGTGTATGGGATATCGTGCAACACACGCTATCCGTTTTAGGAATTGAACACGCATCGTAAAACTCATTTTGTCTCGCTCGAGCCTGCTTCAGCTATCTTTAGTTGTACAATCAATTTCTGAAACAAATCGCGCGTATAATGTAAAGTGTTCTATAGTTGAGGAATTTAACTCGATCAAAATTAAATTCTTAAATTAAAAGCTAAACAGTATAAAATATTGATGCACAGAATATCTCACAACGTACGGTATCCGTTTAAGGAATTGACTATGTTCATCCGAATCTGTTTCAGATTTCTCGAAACAGATCGCGCATATCATACAATTCTATTATATTTTTTACAATTCTGTATTTTATATATATATATATATAAATATGTTTTTTCTCTGTGTTAATCAGTCATCTTATGTTACTGGGGATTCTTTAGTGTAAATAGGGGTAGTCACCCCTTGAGAAGGTCTTGGCGAGCAGCCGACGTCACTTCCGTCATGACCGCAGCCAACGTTAATTAATGTAACTCGACGAGGAATACGAGCATAATTACTTTGCTCGAGTGGCCAGAGCGAAAAGTTTGCTCGTTATCACAGCGGGCGCGTGGATATACGCATACGATGCAAACGCACATCTATAACAGTACCTTAACAAAGAGGATTATCGTATATTATCGTTTCGTGTTATGCCACGTTACAAGGTCAAAACGATAGAACTATTCTCCCGCTTTTGAGAGTCACATGACATCGCAAGCAGACACTGGTGTCGAACGTTGACTGAATGATACTAATTACGTTCAAAGATCTTCTTACGTTGCTTGTTAAGGTTGTACAATTTCTTTCTAATTCAGAACTTTGGAAAATTTTGCACATTCTCGAGAAACAGTTGACTAACGCATTACGACTGATTGTGTGAGATTTATTTTTGGAACAATCGTGTAACTCTTAACATCCCTTGGGAATTTAAAACATCTACGTGGTGTAATTTTAAATACACGTGGACAGAAATAGAACGGAACAATTTCCCCATCGTTGGTATAATCCGTCAATAATAATTGACCTCTAGTTGGAACACGATGTTACCCGACATTCCGCGTTTCATCATTTAAACGAGCAAATTCGACTTTGCGCGTATATACACATGACATTTGCGCAGAGTCTGTCGAATCCCATTTGAATCCAGCCTCGACAACAATTTACATTATTTCCATGCTAACTCAGCCCAAAAGCTGCTACCACCACGCGGCAAACAATCCCTTTATCTTTCTCGAAATCTCTCTAACCCAATTCGACGAAATCTCTCTTTCTCTCTCTCACTCTCTCTCTCTCAAAAAAAAAACTTCAAACAGCACTCAGAACTCGGTTTTGAAACATACAAAAGTGCAAAAAGTACGAAAAGTATCGATCTTCTCCTCTCTCTCTCTTTCTCTCTCAGCCCGTATATAGCTGCTACATTTCCATCGTATATTTGCTTTCATCCGAACCGATACCGTTGACAAAAATACGTTTGGAAAAAAATATATATTTGGAAAAACGATGTTTTGCATGTCCCAGTGAACGATACGCTTTTCCCTCTCCCGTTGTGCATCTTCTTCGATTTGCTCGGCGATTCGTTCGGAGACTAAACGAACGAAGGAGTTTGCACGAGGGAGATCGACGCATTAGAGAGGATGGTGATGGTGACGGTGACGCCGGTTGAAGGAAAGTTGAAACGAGCAAGCACACACAACGGCCACGAGAGCACTGGCCGTGCTCTGTTTGGCGACGGCCGGATGCACGAGGGTAGCAGACCACATCACTCGTCGACCCGACCGGATGCGTCGACATTGAAATACAAGCGAGCACTCGGCCTCTCGCTGCCCTCCCCCTCCCCTACCCGCTTCGCTCGCTCTCGTGCCCGCTTCTGTTGATGCGCTGACCCGCTCGTTCTGCAAGCTCGCTTCTTCCTGCTGGGTCGAATCTTCCTGAACGTTTACGAGATCGATAGCGGCCGAAAACCAAACGATTAACCGGAAGCAATAGGATCGTTAGACTAGACACAGAGCTGGAGATATACTTGCACGCTCGATGAAAAATTGTAGATATTTTAAAACATTTTTACTTTAAACTGTCAAATTATATCGATATTTTCAACTGTTTAAACTTTATGAAACGAAATCGTACGACAATTCAGTTGGCCTCGTTTCAAAGCGCGAAAACTCTGTTCTTGTGTCAACCTCGAGCACTTCTTTTTCGAAGATGATTTCGCATCGTGCAGCAGGTAGGAAAGCAAGGACTGATAGAAATTTGTACGCTTCCAAAATGGCAGGGATATTTTTTTCGTAAGATCTATCATAATCCTGAAATCTCCCCTTTAAATTTGCTGTACGATTTTTTGTTTGTTATTCTATTTGTAATTCACGAAATTCTGACATTTTGTCATTTAACTTTAGTGTTTAAAGTTCAACAAAAGTTCAAAACAAAAAAAAAAACAAAAAAATTCCACAGCAAATTTTTAAAAGTTTTAAAGAGGAACTTTCAGTCTCCAGAATCCTGATAGAATTAGTTATAAAAAGAAAAAACGTTCAGCCTTTACAGAGGCATTTGAATTTTTAAAGTTTTTGATAACGAAAGTATCCTTGACTATGTCAAGTAAATTTTAATGGAAGAAACCCGGTACAAAGACCTGATAGTTCTTTGAATTCTCAAGATTGGAGCAAAATGTTTTTTGTAGCTCTGCGTGATCGGTTAGGTTCTCTGTATCCCTTCTATACCTTAACGTCCATAGTTTCCAGAAACCCTCATGTTCCTTGGCAATTGCTGATATCCCTTGGATCCCACGATTCTCAGTGACCCCTAAGACGTTTATGCTAGATTCCATGTATCCAGACTCCGGCGTCGTATCTCACGGATTCACAGATGAATTTTCCACCGAATATCATCGGTCCACTATCGTCCGTGGCAGATCGTGCACGAACAAAATTTTCCATCGACGAATATCAAATCACTCGCGTGGAAACTTACGATTCTCGATAGCATCGGCAATAAATATTGTCAACAACGACAATTCGTATAATTTTTGTTGTTTGCGCGACGAACGAGATCTTGATTTTGCTCACTTCGATCACGTAAACTTTATAATCGTATTTTCATGCGATGTGACGTTAATGCAATCGTTCGTTAATGTTACTCGAAATTTACAGGTGTGTGATTTCGATAATAGGCCACAAGTGATACACGGAGTATACCGAATACTCCTTACTTCGTCAGTTTCTCGCTGTTTCTCTTCAATTCGACCTTGATCTGTGAAACGCGAATCTTTGCCCTCTAATTTCCAAAAACTCCTCGACGATCTACGATTAAATTCACCTGATGCAAAAATACTTTGACTGGTTGTACCACAATTTCAAGAACACCTCAGATAAAATTACCAAGCAAGTTTTATCACCCGAAATATTGATCGCTCATTAATTATCAACCCTTGAATTAAACGCACTTTACGAAATAAAACCCAGTGTTTTCATATTCATAAGAAACATAAACGAATGCAAAACGAAGATCGACGAACGTTCTCGAAGCTGACAAAGGTTTCAGCTTCGGACCATGCGTTTGATGGCAAGATAGATCTCGTTCGGCCTTTCGGAGTGTTTTACCGCGTCGTTTGCAATAAGATTTTCGCAAGAAGCAAGAAAGCAGCCGGGACCAGCGGTGGGCGTGGATTCTGGAAAGCAGGAGAAACGAGACGAAGGATCAAGAACCGAAGTAGGAGGAAGCTCGCGCGCGCCGGAGTGAACTGCCGGGGAATCCAATCGCAATAGAGTTAAGTGTTTGAGAGTAAAACCTGGCCAAGACACGACCTCGATTACTCGCCGAGAATTTGTTACGGCCACCTTTTCCACCGCGTTTCCTACTCTCTGGCTCTTTGAATCGTCCGGAATTCCTTCTTCGTTTTCGATTCGGCTGAAAGCCGCGCCAACGTCCTCGAGTCCCTCACTAGAAGAGGAGGGAAGGGGACAAACGATCAAGCTTTATCTCTCTCCGTCGATTCATCCACCATCGGCTTTTTTTTTTTTTTCGTCCGTCATACTAACGTTTCCAATCGGCCCTAGCGTTTGCCGATCATCCTCGTCAAATTGTACTTGTCCCGATAGATCTCGCACGCTCAATTTTCGAATCTTTTTAACGGTTATCTTGGATCTTTGGTAATTATTCAATATAGTGGGTTTAATTTTTAGTGAAATTTGATTGGAAACTCTAGAACCTCTAGAGAGTGTTCGAACATTTTTAAACATCTAAGAAAGTAAAGAATGTAAACTTTTATTCGTGTGTTTTACGATAGATCATTCGAATCTCTGAGGACGTGTGATTATCAATCTATAAAGTGACCATTTCGGCCAGCGTGAGCTGAGTTTTAGTTTAAAACGAGTACTAGTAATTTCTCTCTTTAGATTTTTGATAACCATATTATTCAAGTTGTTTGAAAAAAGAAACAATTACAAGATAAGATAATATATAAATAAATGTGTAAATTTCAAATTCCAGAAACGAGTTTCAGGGTCAAGAACTTGGTTTACTGTTTCAGTGGGCAAGTTCACGAAAGTAACGAACAGATTGTGAGATTTATCAAAAATACGATCGATTAGATAAACCTTAGTGATAAATGAATCTTCGACTGATCGAATAACATTCAAATTCTTTCGATAATGGGCCACTTTGCATTTATTTGGCTCACCTACTAACAGATAAGCGTGTAAAACGATATTTTTTAATTATTATATAAATTATAACATAAGTACAATGTAAAACTCAACAATAATTTATTCAATCTTTATTAATCGTATACGAATTTTTAATTAATCCTTGTTCCTCATCCTGTAATCGAATTTATCTTCTAGAACTACCTGACTTTTGTCAAAAGCAAGCAAACTTTTGTCTAATGCTTTTTGCCGGTGGCAGCTGATTTTCCAACGATACAAGTTCGATTTTCGAAAGGAATTTCGCCACCAAATATCGAAATCTCTAATCAGAGATGGGCTGATCCTTGACTGCGAGCACATTCTCCTTAGTTGCTCTTTGTTTCGTCGTGAAAATCCTCAAGACCGTTATACCGGTAACGATGAGTCCACCATGGCAGGCTGTTACCACCACGTGTTGCCATAATATCGAGCAAAAGTTTGCCTGTGGCCAGTGGTAGAAAATAATTTGATACGACTCGTCGTTGCAACTTGAACGCAGGTGGAACATCGAAGCTATTGTTGTCCCTTTGGAGAACAATTACGATACCGTTTCTTGCGGCGTTCGGCAATTAGGTATCTTGGAACCTAACTTTTGTTACTGCCAGATCGTGTAACGACGAGTTTGTTTCTTATTGTTTTCCTGTAGCTGTATCGTGTAACGGACTGAAATTTTTGAAAGGAAATAGGACATCAAATGAAGCTGACATTATTATGAATTGTCAATTTTCTATGCTTGAGCTAACTGACTTGATTATAACACATACCAGATTAATCTCTAATTTAAAGAAACTAATCGAAATTACACAATGAAAATAATCAAATTGAACCGAAAGATATTATTGATATTTCGTGTTGCTAATGATTCTGGATTACTAATACTGAGAACTTTATACCAATTTCACAAGTGTATTCATATACATGTTAATCAATGTTTCCGAAAGAGCATTTATGAGCATTAGTTTAATCTTAATGTAATAGGTAATAGATCAAAGCTGAGAGTATATATAAACTAGCAGGTGCTCAGAGTGGTAATGTATTGAATCCATTTATTCCAGCAACATGGTGAGTATTTTAAAAACGATTTTCTATATCCTGTAAGATGTTAATCCTGCATTACTATTTAATTGTTAAACATCCATTTTTATTCGTTTCTCTACACTATAAATTGCTTTCATTTCAATTTCTGTAATATTAATATATTTTAAATTTGAATCTCGAACACATTCATCAATGTCTTCAGTTTATAAATGAAATTTGTCGCCATTTTGGCCTTTGCCAGCCTCCTGAATGCCTACACGGTGCCACGCACCGGAAACGGTGCTCTCGCCGACCAGCTCCAAGACTTTGTCAACATTGTTCCTTTCGACGACATAGTAGCATTCCTGCACGAATATGTCCAACATGATCCTGAAATAACTGGTCAGCTATCTGCAAACGAATGAGTTCAGGAACCTTGTCTTCGACCTCAAACATATCCCTCAAATCGTGGAGCTGCTGAACAATCTTCAAAGAACTGGTCTCGATCCGTACAACCTGATGAACCAGATCAACGATTACCTGCATCTGGACAGACTCAGCCCACCTAGCTCCCGTTTCACGAGGGCCACCAGAGGAATTCGCGGTTTCCTCGATCAAATCGAAGCTTTGTACAGGGGAAAGCTTAACAGTTCTAAGGCATTCGCTCAATTTATACGTTTCTTGAGGATCATCCACCACCCAAATGATCGTTGACACCATGTGTGTCAATACCGTTCTTAACAATTTTTTGTTGAAGCTCAAGGGTTACGGTGTCCGGCTCGAGGTCGCCAGAAAATTCCTACAGAACGAACTGGGCCTCCATGTCTCCTGTGTTGTTTGAATTTTTACACGTCCTTCCTGTGATTAAATGTTCTTTCAAGTTAATAAATAAGCAGGAGTGTAATACGTTGCTTTATGTTGTTCCTTCGACGTGATCTTCGTTCTAGTTCTTTCGTTTCTTTGATAAACTTTAGACTGTTTGTTGAAGAGTTTGATTCTAGCACGATAATTTGCCAATTAATGAATTGGTAGGTTAAGAGTTACAAATCGTAAGTTTGTTTTTTACAATCTAATATTTTCCAAACATGTTTTGGAAATTATTCGTTACCTGAAACAAACAGAATTTATTCATTACCTTACGACAATTCTTACTGGTAACTTGTAACTTGTGAATTGTCCAAATTTGTTGATAATATGAAATTGATTGTGCGAAATAAAAATTTAATAATAATAAATTAATTAATAAATAATAATAAAACATTTCATAATAATAATAATAATAAATATTTAATTTAGTCATATCATATAATACATTTTCTCAAAATTTTATGCCGGTCCACATCAGCTAGAATTTGAAGTATCGTATCACCTACTTCAAAAAAATGAGATTTAAAGAAATACACGCTGAGAAAAGAATTTTATTTTCACACTTTCGTGCACTTCTTTGCATCACTCTGTTTTTAATTATAATCTGAAGAAGTTAAAAAGGGATGCGAAACAATTTCTTTTCTAAACCAGAACACATAAAAAATATAATGATGCTGCCAGTCATGTTATTCAAACATTTATAATTAAGTTAATTTTGCAAAATCAAACAAATTCGTCTAAAAATATATATTTTTAAACGCACGTATTTTAAAAAACATCCAATAAAAAAGATTGATTCTTCCAAACTTCTAATTCTAAATCAAAATATCCTACTATATAATTAATAAAAGATACTAATTGAATCGAAATGATTGTTATCTCTGCATTAAAAAAAGTTCATATCGAACGTATTTTCACATTATTGTAAACTAATGTTTTCTTTAGATTAACTGTAAAAATGTAAATATAAAGAGTGATAAGAGCGACTTGATACACGATAATTATTAACAATTTAATGTTCTGCAATTAAAATTGATTATAATTGATATAAAGAGAATGAAGAGAACGTTGATTATTCAAGTCGAAATTTTTCAATCTTGCCCCTTTCCTTCATTTAGAAGTCATCGTGCATTCAAATATGTAAAAATATTAAAAAAAAAAAAAAAACTGAAGCAAGGCCAGATAATAAATAATTTTTAATTTTCTTTAGTTCAAATGTCACTTTATCGAACTAAACGTTGCGATATACATGAAATCCGATAAGAATTCAGATTGAACGATATAAGGGACTGATTACATCTCGTATATTGAATTTTTATTTGATATCAATCGGCAATCAGTGTTGCTTTCCATTTCTAAATAAAAAATGTTATCATGAAGATAATTATGTCTCCCCTTTTTCTTACTTTCAGCCACGAATAGACTCATTTTTCTAGCGTTCGCTTGATTAAATGTTCGTGTAAACTTTTAAAAATGAAGAAATAGTATATTTATTAGAGTCCCCAATTCTTAAATGCAAAATTTTTTAAGTCATACATTCAGGATTAATGATACAAAACGTTTCAAAATTGCAACAAGTGTGCAATTTTGAAACCTAATACAACATACCTAATACAACATACTATATGGATAAAATTTCTCAATCTCTAGGTTTGATCTCTATTGAAAAGATCGGTTCAAAGATAAAGAGCTAAAAGATATTTCCCGCAGAACAGAGTCAGCATACCAAGAGGTAAAAGGGAATAATGGTTTAAACATAACTGCATGTTACCCGTCAGAGGCTTAAAATAAATAATTCACTTCGCAAAAGGTTCAGTTACATTTCGTAATATATATAACGAATAAACATGTCAAAGGTCTGGAACCGAGCGCATTTTTCACTCGTTGTACTCCACGTTTAAAAGTAGAATGCGTTGCATAGAAAGTTTACCACAAAGTCAAATAAAATGAAATCCACAAGGACGATGCATCGTTTGTTGTGTTAAATGTACAGATGGAGAAAGAGATTGCTTAGATTCATTTAGTTGTGCAAATAAAATACTGTCGTTCAGATTATGAACAAGTGAATTACACATTTTATAATAAATTATATATAATAAAATAAAATAATAAAATTATATATATAATAAAATAAAATAATAAAATTATATGTAATAAAATAAAATATAATAATATCTTATATTTCAAAGTGAATCATATAAGGCATAAGAGATCATTATTTTGAAAAATAGTTGAACAAGGAAAGACGTATAAGGTTTACGAAGACCATAAGGCAAAAACATGATAAGCAATCTTGAAATTCAACAATCGAGTCTATGTTACGAAAACTGTTTCTCCATTTAATTGTAAAATTAATTATGAATTTTCGCACGATATTGGACATTTAAAAAATGATCATTTACAGATGATAGTAATCATAGAATTATCACTTGTGCTTAGAAAACTTAGGGAAACTATTCCCTCTTTAATTACCTTAGCTATCGATTAATATAAAAATTAATCAATATTTCCATCTTGTTTATTACAAAAGATAACATAAATACTAAATACTAAAGATAACATAAATAATAAAAAAGTAAAAAATTTGTTAATATATATATTTACTTTGTGTACCCAAGTACTTGAATTGATCATCAATCACGATGATCGATTCAATCGATGATGCAAATACAAATCATACGATGTTTGTTCTGGAAATATTGCTGATTTGATTTAATTTTTCACTGATAACTATCTATAACGAGACATCAACGAGGCTTAAGAACAGGTGCACGAATAATGAAATCTTATCTGTCTCTCAGGTGCTGTCTCCTCCATATTGTTATTTATTTTCTCACGAATGTGCTCCGGTATATATAAAGCCGAAAGAAATTTCATGTCGTAATACCACAGCCTAACATCAAAGTGATCACGGTGAGTTCACACACAGATCATTATAAAACACCATTTCAACTGTCTGAAATTGTTTTTGCTAGAAAATCCACATAGATATTTCATCCTTTCTCGAAGAGTTTCGTTTCTTATTCATCATTGGTTTTCGATCAGTTTCAGTTTTAAATATCGCGAATAGATCAATTTAAATTTGTCAGTGGAAAATAATTCCTCCGAAATTGACTGAAAATTATTTAAACGAGAGAAATTTTAACACCATTCAATTAATAACGCGTCAACGAATCTCGTTCGAATTTCTACGATCGAAAATATACGTCTCGCATTCATCGTGTGCTTCACTTGAATTAACTTCGCACCGTTCGTATTGCAGATGAAATTCGCAGTGGTACTGTGCGCGGCGTTCGTTGCGTTCGCAACCGTGAATTCGCACACTCTCCCAGATTTCGGCAAGGGACCCCTTCATGAAGACATCCAATACTTTTTGGACTTGATCCCGATGGATCAGATTATAGGCGTCGTCCTGCAATACTCAGCCGATGACGCCGAGTTCCAAAATCTGCTGAAATACTTCAAAACGCCAGAGTTCAAATTAATGATCGAAGAGATTGAGGTTATTTCCGAGTTCCACAAGTTCGCGGATTACCTGCAGAACAACGGTGTCTACATCTACTCTGCGCTGAACAAGCTGAATAAGGTAATCGGCTTGCCGCCGTTCCAACAGTTTAGTAATACGCAAAAAATCACCGGCGGTCTGAAAGGTCTGTTCGAAGACGTGAAAGCGCTCGTCTCCTACGACAAGTTTATCCACGGTTACGTGTATAAGATGAGAACGTCCAACGCATTCCGCGGCTTTGTAGCTGAACTGAAATCCAAGGGCAACCAACAGTTCGTGAACACGCTCTACAAGAATCAAAAGTTCTTGAACTTCCGTGCAATGCTGGTGCGGGGAGGACTCGACATCACCTTGGTCGAAGACGTCATCTATACAGTTCTCGGCGTCGAGTTCCCCAACTACAATAAACCCAAAGTGGAAACCTTCGCCTCTACTGAATTGTCCAAAGATATCCATGACTTCCTCAACCTGATTGATAAGCAGAAAATAATGGGCATCGTTCTTTCTCGTCTGGAAGACGACGAAGTACAAAGGGCACTAGCGGTCATGCACAGCGAAGACTTCCATGTCTTAGTACGCAAAGTCGAAGCCATGCGTGAATATCAAGACTTGGTGAGATACATGGAAAATGCCGGCTTGGACATGACCAATCTGATCAAGAAAATTCACAAACTGTTAGGAATGGAGGATTATGTACCACCATATTTGACGGAGACATTCGCTAACCTTGGTGGATTGAAGGCTTTGGTCAAAGACGTGGTTGCTGCTCTTCCAGTGGACAAATTGAAGGCCCTGTACACAGAAAAAATGCGCACTTCTGCCGCTTTCAAGAATTTCATGGATAAACTTCACTCGCAGGATTTCCAGAACATCATCAACACCGTCTACAAAACACCAGTCTTCCTGGAGATGAGACGAAAGGTCATCAAAGACGGAGTGGACCTCACACCATTCAGAGATGTCATTGAGCAATTTCTTGGTATCNCATCTTCCCAGAGTCGACAGCCGAGCAACAATTTTCGCCTCCACTGAATTGTCCAAAGATATCCATGACTTCCTCAACCTGATTGATACGAAGAAAATAATGGGCATCGTTCTTTCTCGTCTGGAAGACGACGAAGTACAAAGGGCACTAGCGGTCATGCATAGCGAAGACTTCCATGTCTTAGTTCGCAAAGTCGAAGCCTTGCGTGAATATCAAGACTTGGTGAGATACATGGAAAATGCCGGCTTGGACATGACCAATCTGATCAAGAAAATTCACAAACTGTTCGGAATGGAGGATTATGTACCACCATATTTGACGGAGACATTCGCTAACCTTGGTGGATTGAAGGGTTTGGTCAAAGACGTGGTTGCTGCTCTTCCAGTGGAAAAATTGGAGGCCCTGTACACAGAAAAAATGCGCACTTCTGCCGCTTTCAAGAATTTCATGGATAAACTTCACTCGCAGGATTTCCAGAACATCATCAACACCGTCTACAAAACACCAGTCTTTCTGGAGATGAGACGAAAGGTCATCAAAGACGGAGTGGACCTCACACCATTCAGAGATGTCATTGAGCAATTTCTTGGTATCCATCTTCCTAGAGTCGACTCTCTATTGTTCAAACTGTTAAGGCTTGAAGAAGCTCTCATCCAATAATGCTTTTGTAACTCGATTTTGTATACGGAAAATTTATATTTGTAATTAATTCTGGGCATTGAAGCCGTAATTAAATTTCTATTTTGCAATTAAATTTCTATTTTGCCTGACTTTTTTTTGATCCTGATGTTAAAATTCCTTTAATTGTCAAACAAATATATTTTTACATATAAATTTATGTTAAACGTAAATCTTAATAATAAACATAAATAACTCGAAAAGTACCATTCTATCTTAGTAGAAGTAGAAATAAAAGTGAGAAATAAAATTTAATGTTCGGAATGTTCAAGGTTGGATCATTTTTGTTGGTGGTCAACGACTGCTGACATTTAGGAACAAACTCAGGGTTGTCGCCACTTATTTTTACTCTTTCATCTTTTCTGTGTTGTTCTGCTATGGCGATGCTATCGGGGTGTCTTTTTCTGTTGCTTACCACTCCGTGTGTTCATTCGCATTTCTTCTTCTTCTGAGCAAACAACTGTAAAGGACGTTCCACGTAAAATCTCTCAATAAATATATATTTCTCACCATTTACTGGATATGCGTGATTCTCCTTAAACAAATTCCATCAATTTTGTTTTCTCTCTTCGTTCATTTCTTATTCTTTATGATTATCTCGCTTCAATTTTACCAAATAGTTTTCTTTCCTCTCCTTCGAAAGCATGTCGTTCACGCACATCTATCATCTTCCTATTCCGATTTTTCTTATTCGAGTTTTTTCTCATTCAAATTTCTTTTTCTCTCAATCATTCTTCACTTTCCATTTCTCCGAATTTCATAGATTCGCCTGTCAGTTTCTCCATCTCTCTCCCTCCACTCTCTTGAGCCTCTTACGACTTCCTCCTTCATTGCGACGAGCCAATGGCAAATTGCGAGGCTTATTAAATTGTAACAATTTTAATTAGAGAAGTAGCGCGCACCAGCTTGTTTCTGCTCTTGTTCGTTCTGTTGGTTCTCGCCGAAGAAGGACAGAGTGAAAGGGAGGTTGAACCCTGCGGCAACCGGGAAGACGCGTCGGTTAAGACGCCCCTTACTTTCCTTTTAAAAGTTAGCGCCACGTGCTCGAACATGGTCCTCTTTTATTTATCGAATGGCTGCCGTTGCTACTTGGGGCCATTCGCTGCACGCGGTGCCGTTTGCTTTCTCGTTTGATCAGCGAAACTTCCGCGACTTCCGTTAACGAACCATCGTCTTCGATGGTAAATGAAATTGATCGTCGTACGAAAAATCGATTTAATTCGATCTTTGGCCTATCAAGGCAGACAAGTAAGAAAGATCGGATGAAATTGTACTAAACTTAATGGAGAAGCTCAGAGGGAAAATGGTATTGTTAACAAAATTTATAATTTGAGTGCAGTTTCTGTTATAGGAACTTTATACTTCTGAATATTTTTGGAGAAAAACACACTTTATTCGAATGTTAACTCGGATTTGAGCATTCTAACAACACTAATTGTAAGACGACTGAATAAGCGAAATCTCGTTTTCTTTAATTTTTCTAGGATACTTTCTCGATCTTTAACTATTTTGATACGCCGTTCATACGCTATGATGCTTCTACTTTTCTAAGTGCATATAATATTTAAAAATACTTTATTGCAAATTTCTATAATATTTCTTACAAATAGCATCACTACAAATTTCCTTTTGTTTAATTAAAAGTTGCGAGAGTATTTTTAAAACATTTTTGCCCACTATTTATTTTATATATAATGTTAATTAGGTACATTGATCAGGATTTTTAGTATAGAAGTTATTTTATCTTTCATATATTTTATCATTTTTTTCGAAGTGAACAATATCGCACAATGCGTACGTATAGCTTCTAAGCTTCTAATTAAGCAGGTATTGATTTGCCACTTAAAGATACAGTAGACAATCGTGAGATAATCGTGCGGCAACGTTAGAATTATCGAGGAAGAACAATTTACCAGACCGTCTTTTTAATACAGTAATTAAGTATTTAAAAAGTTATCAAGTCTTAAATCATGTATGGTTTTTGTCGGTAACTATCCATTAATTTAAAACAAATACACATACATCGTATTCATTCCCGTATATTTTTAAACTTTATGGTAAATATATATCATATCATTTAAAATAATTAATAATTCATAAATGACAAGCAACATGTATATATAGACAATTATACAATATGTACAATGCATAAATAATTAATAGCATGGTTACGAAAAATCTGCAATTAAATATCTTCGGTCATTATTAATTTCAGATTGAATTTACGGCTCAACGGTAATTTCATATTCAATTTATGAATTTATACGGTTAGTCGGCATTGTGCAATCACGATGTTTACATTATTTGTCACCTATAATTTGCTACCATAAGTTTTGCAACCATAATGAGCTCGTGATTCGCGAACATAGACATAGAGGACGCCACATATATGTTTATAACAGCTATGCTTGATAATTGGACGATGATTTCCGTTACTCTCGAAAGAAGCTGGTATAATGATTACAGCAGTGATTACAGTAATAAGATAAGAGATATAGATCTCAATTAACATTGTATTTGCATTAAGACTTACATGTAAACTCTAATCAATTAATTTTTGTCACTTTTATATATTTTTAATCAATTTTGCTCATCAAACAGCGCAAACGATTTATTATCTCTTCGCTTTGATTATATTTTTAAGAATAGTTGAGTTAAAAATTATATTAAAATTATATTAAAAATTTATATTTTTTATTTTTTATAACATATTTCTAAAAATTTATATCTTTTTTATTTTATAACATACTTATTAGTCAGAGATTAACATTAGATAGCCATTTAATATTAATGTGAATTCCATTAATTATTTACGAATATTATACTTCAAGCATAATGTTCAGAAAATTAAAATTAAACAAATTAAATGAAATAATTGAAATTAAATAATTAAAAACACTGTGTATATTCTGAATTGGAAAATTGCAACGTTAACAAAATTCCTACATTCGAACGTTTTCTTGATTCCCATTGTAAAATGTTAAATTCAAGATAATGTCTTTACTGACACAAAAGTGATTAAAAATCTATTTTTGTCTTAATTATTTAATTATTTAATTACACTAAAACTTTTTTTGTCACTTTAACCGGGCTTATTATCTATTTAACGATTAAATTTCATAATGTCACTGCTCATCAATTAGTGATCACCATCGACCAATTCAAATAATCTTATCAGACTGAATAAGTTAGATTTGTCGTGGTATATAATGGGCAAAGAAAAATTAACTTACGTTAGAATTCTATCAAGTTTGGCCCACAAGAGAAAGTCGACGTTTCGAAGTGTGAGTATTGCACAATTTTAATTACGTTTGCGATTATTCGTAATTTCTATAATTAATTGTTATTCGCAATTCTAATTACTACGACAATTCGCGTATCACTCTGAAATTAATTAAAAGTTTTATACTCCCATTCTGTTACATTACACATACGCGAGCCAACCTCTGCTAATCACCAAACTGTATAAATTCCATTAACGATACACTGTACAAATGATAATTCCGCAATGATCGAACAACGTTACTCATTTCAACGAGTTTCCATTTTTTCTTCTTTTCTTTTTCGAAACTTATCGGCAATTTTCAGATGAGATTCGCTCTCGCAATCGCGGCCATCTTGGTCACAGCCAGCCATCTCAACGCCTACAAGCTGCCAAAAGTTGGCTCGGGTGACCTGGCCAGGGAACTGCAGGATTTCGTAAACTCATTTCCCATAAATGACGTACTGGAGTACACGAGAGTGTATTTGTCCAGGGACAAGGAGTTCCAATGGGTTTTGAATTTCATGCGAAACGAAGAGATGGGAGCCTTCCTTAACGACGTGCAATCTTTGCCTGAATTCGCAACCTTGATGGACTATCTGGTAGAGAATGGTCTCAACGGTTATGCTTTATTCGACACCGTGAAAGAAGTCATGGAGGCGCAACTCGAGAGAGTAAACGTGCACTCGAACCTGAGAGTTACCGGAGGACTTGCAGGTTACGTCGCAGACGTCACCACCGGCGCGCTTGTGACCAACATGCAGAACTTGTTCGAAAACAAGGTCGCAACATCCGAGGTGTTCAAAAACTTCGTCAGAGAGATCTTATCTGGCCGATACGAGAGACTTTTCGCAAGCACGTCGACGAATACTCATTTCCAGAGAGTGTTACATCAACTTCGGTACCTCGACCTCGACGACGAAACGTTCCACGCGAATTTCTACTTGCTTCTCATTTCCAAAGCATTGGTCCGCGCACATAATTAAAGTTACGAAACAGAAACACGCCTATAGATCTTCTGCGTACGAAATTGTGATCACACTTCAAGCAAGTTGCAGCTCGCAAGATTACTTAATATGTTAATGATAGTGTAATATTTAATATTTAATACATACTGAATTAAGGTGTTCTATCTTCCCTTTCTCTCTCTTCCTTTCATAGTTTTATATAACATCGTGTAGACATTAAGTATTTTAATACAATGGTAGAATATTAAATACGCGTGTTTGGAAAGGAAGTAATATTTCAAAGTTTATTGAATGAAAGTTTTATCTCCATGAGAAATTTTGAATAGCAAGCTTTACTGCTTTTTCCAGCGAATTCGAGCCGGCTGAATAATCCATGTGTCCGGGAAACCTGTGTTGTTTATAAGTTGGAATTATTCAACGTCGCGTTATTAATTTACAATTCTTAAAGAATGTTCAGAGTTCGAAACTGCGAGGGAATATCTGTCTATTATCTTTCGTATCGGTATAATCAAAATTATGAGCGATAAGCAATATAATTGATTGCCTTAGCAAACGACTGATAATCGAAGTAACGGAATCAAAAACTACAGAGGAACGTCATAGAAACACAATTTACAATGGTCATAAGTCTTTTTAATTTATCAATTTAATTCCAAATGCTTTAGTTACACTTTCCGATCGCAGCAGAATAAAAAGAGAAATTGGAATTTCTTTACGTTTCTTAACATACGAACTGGAATATGTAAAAATGAATTTCTATAGAAAATACAAATACGTATATTGACGCATAATTTTTTTTATAAAATTCAGGTTTCTTTCACAGTAGCGTGTGTAGCGATCACAGTTAGAGATTGTTCGTATAGCAGAATGCAACAGCTCGTTTTCAAAAATTTACAGAACACTGGAAAAATTATTGTAAACCATGTGAATCAATCTGAACATTTTTTAACGGACGTATATTCGTCATCTATCATGAAAAGTGTAGAAAGTCACGTACATATTAATCGTCAAGATAAACCATGAATCATTCTCAAATTTATCACTCGTTGTTATTTAATAACTAAGATAATTCTAAGAAAATTTATATTGAATGTAAAGTATAATACAAAAATTATACTTTACATGCACAGTATAAAATGATAATCAAAGATTATTGCAGCATTGTGACACAGGTGTAATAGATAGCGATTCTCGAATAGCATTGCGTAATCCTTCAATATTATATAATTAATAGACCTATTCATTTCTTATAATAGATAACGTGTTTAACATTTCATATTAGTTTTTTACATTGACATTTCTTGCATGAAACCTTGGGTATATAAATAATGATTTTCTTTAAAAAAGAAATCGCATCATTTGCACGAGTATTATGCACGAGTAACATGACAGCGACAAATTTCTCCGATGCAGAAAATATTTTAATCTCTCAACTAACAAGCCCCTTGTAATCTACCATAAGTTTGCAGGTTAGAGAAATGGTCATAAATGAATTCCCAATGATTTAGAAAAGAGATGAGCGAATAAATTTGTGTGCCTATACAATCAAGTACGAAAGAAATATCTTACTATCTTTTATGTATTTATGAAAAAATATGCAGAAGAAAACGTCGTCAGATCAATTCATAATTCAAGACGTAAAGAATTTATGAAATAAAAAGCAAAGTTCGCGAATAAAACATAATGTACGTGCACGCATTATCTACTGTAGAAAATGAATAAATTTATCAAAAGCAATGTCGGTAGTTTAGGTAACAGAGATGATATGAAAAATACCCTTTGCAATAGTAATAATTATTTTCTATTATCATATAATATGTGAAGTATTGTAATCAAAGGGTGTCGCAACTGTTGCTAAAATTCTTTTTAGCCTATTGGCCTTTAATTTCAATTATCATTTCGTATCTTGCACGTATTATGACGTGCGGCTTGTTTGTATGATAAAGCGATATCACCGAAGTGCGACTTGAGAAAACTATCAGTTTGATAATACAAACGTGATTGATGATTTAAATGCTTGAATATGTCAACGTCACAATCCTTCTCGAAACTATGACAGAATCATGCCAGAGGAATGTTACGAAAATGATAGACAATCTATGCTGTGTCTGTTCTTAGTTGATTGAAAAAAAAAAAAAGGAATTCGAAATTCACACATGTAATTACCTCAACTCTAAATTTTTTAAAATTATTTATTGCCTTTCTTGCTCCGGTTTAAGAACAGACGTGAAGATAGTTACGAGCAGTCGCCGTGATTCACGAAATTGCATCGACTTCGCGAATATAGAAATGTAGTATCGCGGGTGTGTGCTAATCCTTGCGATGACCGATCCCGTTAAATTCCCGGAATAGTGAAAATTAAAATTTCTCGTCACAGTCGTTTCACGAATCAACCAGCTTAATAAACTTCAGTCGAAGGAAGAATAACTCAACTGAGGGAGAAGTTTAATCGCCATAACCTGTATAGGTGCACGTAAGACGTTAAATCAGCGAAAGAATGTTTAACATCGTTGCACGATGAACCGACGAATCTACTCGGCCATTTTTCTCTCTTCCGTATCTTAAACGTGCAAACTTTTCGTCGTAAGTTTCTGAAAGACTAAATTTCACCTGCACATAGCCCCTTCCTTTCTTCGCACATTGTACCAATGCAGCGGGTTAACAAGCTTAACAAGCCTTGTTGATAACATTTCCACGAAGTTTTCATGGATCGTACGATGGTTCTGTCCTAAATCAACTACGAGAGTGTAAGAATTGAAAGAGATGAACCCACAAATAATGATCGTTACCGTGATGGCCGCTGCCTCGTTTGCTTTCTTCGGGTTTCTCGCTTATCGGATCAGAGCCCGATCGAACGACATAGATTTGCTGAGCGTGCCCCCGTTGGAAGACAACAGCACCCTCGACGAGGATCTCAAAGACATTTTGGCGTTCGTCCCCATGAAAGAGGTTCAGGAGATCATCAAACGATACATGCAGTACGACGCACAGATAGGCGACACCGTGAGCTTCGTGAACGACCAACAGAGATTCATAATGCGCGAGTTTCAAAAGATGCCGGAGGCAGGCAAGCTGATCGCGTTTCTGCGAAAGAACGGCCTGAACGTGGACTCCTGGCAGGAGAAGATACACTGCTTCTGGAAGACGTCGCCGAGGTTCGTCAAATACGATCCGAGCGTGGCAGCCGGCGGCCTGACCGTGATGATCAATAAAATCTTGGAAACTGTGCCCCTGGACGAGCTGCACGAGCTGCTGCGACAGAAGGTGAAGTACTCGGCGAGTTTCCGCAGGTTCCTGCACGCGTTGAGGTCCAAGGACTTTTACGAGTTCTGCAACGCGCTCGAGACCAACGACGTGCTGCATCATCATTACTTTTGGGCGAAGGAGGGCGGCCTGGAGATCACGTTCGCGATCGAACTGTTCAACGAACTGCACGTCTACCTAACGCAGACCTTGGTCGCTTGAGAATTATCGTCAATGATCGCTGCCGAGTAAATAAACTGTAACTGAGATGTCAAAGCAACGAGTTAATTTTGATTTATAAAGTTTACTCTAGATTTTGTAAAATAGGAATAGAAGAATAAGAGTAGAATTCGATTTCTTTCCGAAAGATATTTATAAATGTTATCTAACTGGTTAAATTAGAAGTGAATAAAGGGTTAGGAAACAGAAAGTGCAATGGATATTCCTATTTTAAAATTTTCAAACTGGAGACAAAAGGGTAGGAATAGAATTCGATTCTTTTCCAAAAGATTTTATCTAACTGGTTCAGTGAGTGAGGAGTAAACATGAGCGAAAAAGGGTGGATAAGTAGATATGTCTTGCACATATGAAAGATTGCGAGTAATCTATGAAGGCCCTTCTTCAGTTTGATAATATCTCGTGTTCGTTAGCGTCACTAGATTTGTTACTTCATAACAGATAAGAAATATGTTTATATACACTGCAAATGACTAATTTCTTTAACGGCTGTTTGTTTTAACATGTTTCATTTTCACGCACAATTAAGTAAAAATTATTCAAACCTACAGTTGTACGCTACTAAATTTTATTGACACCCAAGTTTTGATGTTTTTCTAAAATTTTGTTATCAGTTATTAATTAAATACAATTTTTCACGATAGATTGCTCTTGTACAAATTTAATAAAATTATCGAAAATTTCATTTTCTTACTGTGGATTTGAAGGTTAAACAATCAAGGCTGATTGTATATTTAATGTATATTTAATGTATACTTAAGACTAAACTTGATTAAATTTAATATGTTGTCTATTCAATCCTACATAAAATGCACATTCTATTCTGCTCAACGCCTAAATTTACACTCTTCATTCTTTTTCTCAGCATGCATTCTCGTTGTCATTTGTTCCTTTTCTCTCACACTTATACCGTCAATATCATATCATTCACAATTATTTTGATTATTGTATAACGTCTGTATGCCCAAGCAGCCTTAAAAATCATAAGCTTGGCCTGCACTCTCGAGTAAATAAAATTTTTCCTCCTACAAGAGAATCGAACTACTTAGCAGAGGAGGAAATGGACATAGAACAAAGGAGACGGTATTTCAATGCTGCATAAATGTACTTTATTATTTAACGAGAAATATTGAATTGTACAGACATCATTTAGATTAAAACTTTACATAAAGGCGGAAACTTCAAGTAATATTTGAGAACTGATTTGGAAGATGTATCTGTCGATACCGGCTTTCGCTGCCTCGTCTTCTGCAATCTGGTAGTGCTTGTTCTTGAAAATGAGCTGGTAGAAAGTTAGATATTTAGACGATATTATTTCGTATACGAAGTCCTTGAATACCTCCGAGTGCTCCATTTTGTCTTCATATATCTTTAAGATTTCATCTGACGGCAGAATGGCAAGGATGTCCTGCATATAGCCTTGGAGTCCACCAGTGATCTGGACTTGAGGAGCCAAGTAAGCTCTGATCACGGAAAATAGAGGTGGGATACCAATGGCTTTATTGAACGCTTTTAACATAGCAACTATATCTAAACCATGGTTCTGCATATAGTTTACGAGCATTTTGAATTCGGATGCTTGTTCGATATCTTGTATCCATTGCTTCACTTCGCTGCCTCTTACTATCTTTAGGCCCGTTTGGAATTCCTTGTCTTGGGCCAGGTAGGCTCTCGTTACTGCGGCGACTTTTTCAACGGGCACCAAGTCGACAAACGACTGGAACTCCTTAGCGAGAGCGCCAGAACCCGTGGCCGGGACTTCAATGGCGTTTAAAGGACTGGCCGCGACCAGAACAACGAAGAGTGCTACGATGGCCTTCATCTGCGAAGAAATGAATTTTTTTAGCATCGCCGATACACGCATAAATTGCTTTGCGACTGTTTATTTTATTTCTATTTCACAATCGGGACAAATAGGATGCTTCCCTTAGGTTATTAGAAGGATTATATATATATATATATATTTCTATAAGAATTTATTTCATTTTTACCTTGCCGAACTGTGTTAGCATACTCTATCTTTGAAATGAGAAAAAGATATTGTACAAACATACAGGATCGTAACTGTATTGTTATAAAATTATAATAAAATTTTAAACGATTGGATAGTTACTTAGCGAATTTAGAAATGTCGATTTAATTGTGATTAGAGAAATGGTATTTATTACTAACGATCACTGTAACTATGCCTTATTGTATATACGTTGTAATACTACGTATGTACGAGTAGTTGGTAAATATCAAGTATTAATTAGTTGAATAAACTTATAGTAGTATGTATAATTATACAACATTCTGACACTGTTTGATGAAATCAAATGAAATACTCTGTATATGTATTTGATCGTTCTGAAGAATTCCGAAGAAACTTTGCTTCGTCCGATCGTATAATACATATACTACAATCATGATCTTATGGCGCCGTTTTGCGCCAAATAAAACAAAGTAACAACAATAAGTGAAAATAACAGCGAGAAAGATTCCAAGTTTCACGAGAGTAAGAATCGAACAGTTGTTCATACAACTTATTGATTAACAGCAATAGCACGTTACGCTTAGATTGCGTTTATGTCAGAAAAGTAGTATAGTATCGGCACTCACCTTTGATGCTTTTCTTCTTCTTTGACTTCCTATAGTCGCTTCTATTTCGCTTTACGATGTGAATTGTTGTCAGAATAGAGATCCCATTGCATTTTATATACGAGCTGAAAGACTGATAATTTTAAATCGATAAGATTACTTGATTTCATCAAACGCGTTATCTCGAATTCTACTTGCAAATAACTTTGTTCCAACCTAGATCCATATCTCGGCGCATTTTTTCCAGGCGAATGGTATTAATTTCAAAAATAACGTGTCGATACGCGGAAATGTTTTGAAGACGTCCAACGATTACGGCCGCGTGATAATTTCATAGATTGTCGATCGATTCGAAAGGGAAAAGAAGGAAAAAGGAAGAAGGAGAACTTCACTCCCTTGATGTACGAAGCTGCATAATGCGGCAGCTTATTACATTAGGTCAAAGGAGAATATCTTGGGCGAAAGAAGTTTCCCCGACCTCCTTTGAGAGCTTCATTAAGATAGACGTAAAAACGTGGCTCCACAAAGGAAATGTTTATCGACGTGTGATGGCTACTTTCCTAGCTCCGCTCCGCTCCAAGATCTTCCGCTCTCCTGATCTTTATTAAACACGCGAACTTCCTTTATACGACTTTTACGGTGCAGAATTGCATAAAATTACAATTTCCCCTCGTTCCGCCACTATCCCCCTGCTCGCGTGAATCAACGAGGTATCTCGATAAAGTTGCATCAACTCTCGACGAATCTCGGACGAGTTATACTATTTCTCGTGAAAGGAAATCACGATATAAACATACTATTAACATTCTCGCGATATTTCGTGCTCATCGTTAAAAGTGGGAAGCGTGGCATTCTGAATGTACCAGAGATTTCGACCTTACAAATTTTAAAGTTTCCCTTTCTTTCTACGGTGAATTGTGTGTCAGAAGGTATACTATCGATATATCTCGCGCTTCTCGCTGAAAGAAGAAACATTGCATTTTAAATACATCAGAGATTTCGATTCTACGAATTTTTCACACTTAAAGTTTCCCTTCCTTTCGATGGTAAATTATATATCAGAGAGACGTTACTGATATTCTTGCTACAATATTACTGATGTTCTTCACTCTTCCTCGGAAGCAAATTAAGTAAAATTCATCGAACGCGCGCCGTGCAGGATCGTTTCCCTCGAGACGGTCATCAACGCCTGGTTCCAGAAGGGGGCCAGAAATTTAAGTCACGCAGCCGCGGGAAGGAATTAATTCCGGTGAAGACGCCGCTTAGTCGTACGAACGCGACACGTCGGTGTGAGTTTGACGAGGAGCAGGCTGAAGGACGCACGGACACGGGGCTGGGGGCAAAGTGAGGGAGAGAGCTGCGGGACTGTGCTAAGGCAAGCGGCTCGCGGTGTCTGCGGCAAACAATTCCAATTAACTCGCTGGAATTGGAATAGGACTCCTCTCGGCGACGCTCTCTCGACCGAGGGACCATCTCCCGGATGCACGAGCGTCGCCGGCGACGAGGACGACGCGGGGAACGCGCGCGTGTTTCTCCCTCGTCGAGCCTTTCACCTCCCCCGTCCTCTTCTATCCGGCGCGACGTTCTTCGACGCCGCTCCGTCCACGCGCAGAAATTAGCTGTCCATCCAGAAAGTTGGCGAAAACACGCCAACGAACGACAAGGAGAACGACGACATGGATTACGGGGTGTGGGCAGGCGAAATGAGAAAAACTCTGGCCGGATCCTTCAAGTTTCCCCCGCTGGTATTTACATTTCAATTGAGAACGGCTCGATCGAGACGACGATCGGAGCAGTAGCGTGTTTTCGACGAAAGGAATATTCACGCGGTCAGGACATCGCGGTGCATAATTTCCCTGATCCTCGATCCTCGAAACCGGTCCGTCTCTATCTACCTGTTCTCTGTCTGAAAGGCGGAGCCGGTCCATGGAAGGCATAATTCAATCAGGGCCTAGGAAGGGGATGTTTGTCAAGTACGGTTTCTTTGCACCGTGCAAGAGCGAGTGAATGGCGACCCGTTGGACCATTATCCGGCGCATAATGCTCGTCATCGTCGTCATCGTTGGCCAGAGATAGAGGAGAGAAAGAAGACACGAGAGAGAGAGAGAGAGAGAGAGAGGGAGAGAGAGAGTAAGAGAGTCATAAAGCAGAGAGTTGGGCCGTCGCCCTAGACAATGCGGTTCTTGAGCTGCTCAGATATTGAAGACGCCCGAAAGCGGTGTGTACCAATCCCGGTGTGTACCCAGCGTCTAGCCCGCTACTCTACATTATTAAATCTCACCCGTGTGGACCAGCCACACGGCCGAGATGACGTTCTTTCGTCGCTCGAGCGACGTGCGTTGAATTCTCAACAGGGCAGAGCGTCCAAAGTCTGACGTGGTGGGACGTTATCACGTGTTATCGTGGTGGCGGCGTGTGGAAAAGTTTTAAGGGTATATATCTTGAAACGTCGATGGTAGGAGGTTAGCGACGATAATCGATGGTCACATAGAAAATGGCGAAACGATACTCCTTTTCGAAATCGCGTTTCCGATAACTAATTTCTTCTGTTACACAACCCTCCCACCCTGTGCACGTAGTTAACATCAGCAACACCTGCGTTACGCATTTCTCGACTGTCGATGCTTATCCTCAAGGCTTTCTGTCCCACTGCCAATTATTTAACCGCCAATTATTTATTGTTCACGTGAAATTCTATCGTTCCACTTAAGCTTCGAGTGGTTTTCATAGTACCTAGCACGAATATCAAACGTTTCCCAGATTGAAAAGTATTTTGCAAAGTATCTTCTTGACACCGTTACTTCTGACAATGATTAGACAATCGTTTCCTTAGATTAGAACTGTAGAAATCTATGAAACTTTTAGTTCGGTAGAAACGGAGTGGACGTTGAGAAAAGTACTTGATCTGAAAACTTGTCGTCTATTGTCTAAATTCGTTGGAATTCACGCCGTCGAAATTGTCGCAAATAAAGTCACGCAAAAGTAAATTCTTTTCATCGCAAACGCGTTTCTTTTTTCTCTTGGTCGGACGGTCGAAAAGGAAAGTGAGGAAAAGTTCGTTCGTCCGTGAATGGGACGATGGTACGGTGTCGGGGCGCGGTGGCTGAAAATAATTCACGACGCGCCAGATCATGTGGTCTCGTCTTGAGCAGCAATAACCAGGTCCAATTAGCCGGCGAGGACTACATATTCCGTCTCTCATTTACGACGGCGTAATGCTACCTGTTTCACGCAGAGCCACGTATAATTACAAGCTAATGCCGGAGCGTCCGCAATCGTGGCAGGTGGCACATAATCGCGGCCTCGTAACCCTCGAACGAGTTAATCCGTGAGACGTCGCGCCGTTTCCCGCGACGCCTGCAACCAGTGTCATCTCGTCGCCGCCGTTAGACGACGTCGACGTCGACGCCGACGTCTCTGCGTAGTTGTCGTCGCCGGTTGAAATCGTTTAAAAGTGGCTATATAGCGGGGGCTTGATCCGCTTACTGGGTTTAAAAGTCAAGTGCTAAAAGCGCAATTCATCCCATCTAGTCGAGAAAGAGCGGGACAGAGGCGACGACGGCGGAGGCGGCGGCGGAGGAGGAGGTGGAGGAAGAGGCCGGAGGAAATCGGCCGTGGAGAAGTTTCTAGGAGAACGATAGAGGAAAGATAGCTGGCTGTTCTCGCTCCAGTGTCCCTGCTCGTCGTCGTTCCGACCACTTCGTTCAACGACTCATTTTATTTCCCGACGCGAGCAAGTATCGTCCGTCCCGTATGAAAGTCTCCCTTCGTTCTTTCTACCTTTCCATCTCTCCCTTTCTTTTTTATCATCTCTCTCTCTCTCTCTCTCGCTCTTTCTCTCTCATTCTCCCTTTTTTCTTCTTTTCCCTCCTTTCTTTCTTTGTTTCGCGCCGGGTTCGTTCGTTTCGCCAGTCCGTCTCGCGCTCTCGTTTCTAGTTTCTGTGTTTCTATTTTTCTGCCTCTTCCAAGATTGGAGGGTCGACGGAGCGGAAACAAGGGGTGACTGCGTCCTTTCTCTCCCCCGCGGGTTTTTTTTTTTTTTTTTTTTGCTTCTTCTCTTCTTTCTGTTTGCACGCCGCTCGAGTGGCACCGTTTACCGGAGCTGAAGATACGTGGTACGTATTATTGCGACGGCAATCGTCGCGTCATAGCGATAAGCTATGAAATTTCCTACCCTACTAGAATTGGCTCCTCCAACGATTCCTGCATGTTGCTTTGTCGATGTCCTGTCTATTAATGTTTGTTAGAAACGAGGCGATTTCGAGATTGTTCGCTTTTCAGTTTTCCATGATTTATGACCGAATCATAATACCGGTCTCCAATAAATATAAAAAATCCCAGCAAATGTTTAAGGAAAATGTTGCAATAAAGAGAAATAAAATAAGAAAAAGAATGTAAAGAAATAAAATAAGGGAAGTAAAGGAAATGTTACAATAAAAATAAATCTGGCCACGGAGTGGGGTGAAAAACTTTCTCAGGTCAAAGAGGTGTTTGACCGCTTAGTACTTGCCCCAGAATCTTCGAACCAAGAAGATCGCGAGTTTTACAGAATTTCTTCCTCCAGCGATTTCCAACATGTTCGTTGAAATATCTTACGCTTCGTACGTTTTTCAGATGTGCTTTCTGCTTGTTATAACTTGAGAATGTCGAATTAACTCTGTTCACGTCGAATTAGTAAAATTCATACCAGTCCATTTTCTGTTACTATGAAGTATTACCTTTACCAGCTTCATCTAATTAAAAGTACTTAAATGATCGTTAACCGTTCCCTAATTTTCCTAATTACTGTAATACCTTGTCTTATAGGTACGAACTATTGAAACATTGTATTACATACATGTATATATATATATGTCTATAATTTGTGCCTGATAATCCTCAGTCTGGAACTTGCAAACTAAGATCGAAGTTCAAACTAAGTTACGTTACAAATACAATCTGTCCCCGTTGAGCCGTAATCTGTGCCGTAAATGTGATCGACTTATGAAGCAAATGATTCTCCGTGAAGCAAACTGGTCCAATTACTCATGGCATTTCAATCCTGATTTCCAAAAATCAAACGATTATTTTAGAAATCGACCGATTTGACTTTCGTACAAACGAGCAAAGACGACATAGCGTTTCACACGATAACTCACAAATCCTTTCGCGACATTTGACGTGGATAGGCTGCCGCCCGATTCGCAAACTCCACCTCTCGACGAGTTATCATCCTCGCGCCTTGTTGTGCGTACGCGATCGATCGTGATAAACAATTATCGAGCAACGAAGCAGTCCCTGGCAATAATAATTAAAGATATCGATGAAAATTTCGATAGTGGGGATATTTTTGAGAAAATTGGGCGGTGCGAATTCCCGCGAATGACCAACGTTTCCTGATAACGACTTCGCTGCGATTTTGTATACGTACGATCAGAGCCAATTATGTCACTCTGATGATCGATTTAATATTGTTTTCGTCGTATCGGTAGTTAATCAAGCTAATGATCGATATAAAAAAAGAGATTACATTAGAGAAATGTGTGATTCATCTTGTTGGTTTATCAAAAGGCAGCAGTTTCGACGACTTTTATTGTCCGTGAATTGATTCAACGCTTCCTTGGCAAAATGATTCTTTTTCAATTTTTGAAATGATATTGGTCATAAACATTACAACTATTGTTGTAGAAATCTTACAACGTACAATAAATAATTATATAATTCTATTATTATAATAATACATATTATTATTATAATATTTTATTTTTTTATATGTTTATTGTAATATTTACAACCAAAGTCGTGCATGCGTAGCGCTCGCCATAAAAGTGTATCACAAGCGTATCAATTTACTGACGAGAATTTTATTTTATTTCAGGGTAGTATACAGTAGAGCAGCCAATCAAAGCAAAAGACATCTTTTTCATTCTTCAGATGTATTTCCTAGTACAAAGAAGAGCAGAATCCAAGTCTAATTTTTCCACATAAAAAGACATCTCAAGTCTTTTTATAAAAATACGTTCTTAAACGATGAGTTTAAAGCATCGTTTAAATTTCCCCGACCAATTTCTCGTCACATTTGATGGAATCCAAATCCGCGATTCTTAACCAATTGAATTGTCATCGATGCACCGAGGCACACCGTTCGATGTGAGCGAAGCTTAAAAGCTCGAAACGACTACTCCGAGTCAACGACACCTGTGTATATATGTATATGCGTATTGGTAGAGCGTTGCAGCGAGAGCGTGAGACAGGCAGCAAGAAATAGAGGAGCGAGAGGGTGAGATCGGGTGGGATGAGGGTTGCCAGGGTGAGTTACATCCGCAGGGAGGGCACCAATGTTATTAGAATGCTTGGGAGTAGGTCCGTAATCAGCAGTACTCGCTGGCTCTCCAATTCGAGTCGAATTCACAGCCGAATCACGTCGTTATTTAACGAGATTATGTCGTTAACCGGCAGGATGCAGCCTCGGCCGATGTCGATCGCGATATGAAATTAAACTCGTACATTTTTTCCCTGATTAACGAGCGCCGGATGCGTAATTGCGTTTACGCTTTACACGCTCGCCGGTTCGGCTGTCTCGTCGGAATGTTCTGTTGTTTGCCCCGTTGCTCGATCGATCGATCCAACCAGTGATACTGGTAACTCCGCCTACCTCGTATCCTTTAAGAAATAAAAGTCGTAATTAACGAGTCGTAACGAATACTCGCTGGAAACGTTGGAAACTTGCTTTCCCAAATACGTTCCTGGTAACATGCCGCGAGAGTAGCGATCTGAAATTTGAAGAGAGACTAACTGAAATTCGAGCAACGATCCAATGTACAAGAAGAAGCAATCTCGTGGTAAGTATGGGAATGGAAATTTCATGTGATTGTTTATCACGCAAGAGAAATAAACGAATGATTGTTGAACGAAGAGATCTATGACTTTAAATGGAAGGGTTAATTGTATAATACTGTAATATCCTTTCATCGATTAATCTAGTTTCATTGATTATTCTATTACATACACTCTGCAGTTTATTCGACATTGAAACTGTTTTACTTTCCCGTGTAACCAGAAATTCTTGCAAAATATTTCTCCCCAATCCGAATCTTGAAATTGTCAAAGACAACAACCGCCACTCTATTCTATCCTAAACAAAATCGAGTCAAACCCCTCTGCTCTAACCTAGCTAAAGGAAACGCGATCCTGACATCTGACGCTATTCACGCTGTCTTCGCATCGAAATAGCACACGTCGACCGATCATTTTCCCAATCGAGCCATTACACACGCTCGCCCTCTCTTCCTATCCTTGTCCCACCCCGGTGTCTGACCCATCGATTTCCAGCAGCGATGTAGTGTCCGGAATAAGTCGTAATAAGAGGCGCGTGAAACATATCCAAGATTCCAAGGGTCTCCCCTCGATTGGGTCAGGCCTCTAATGAACTCACCGACAAGCCGAGTCTCACGGTTCTCTGCGGAATGAATTCGTGCGTGCCTCTTACGACTCGCCGATCGGAATGCCGTAATGGAGGCTGCCTACGGAATATCGGAACGAACGTCGTCGAAATCGTGACGTCGAACGCGATCGCTTCGTTTCGAGGACAAGCCCCCTCGAAAGTAGAGACCAAATTTTCATTGTCAAATAACGGGACGACGTTTCAAAAGTGACTCACTCTTGAATCGAGGAAGGTGTCATTATACTGACTTTGATATTATATAGGTTTCCTTGAATTATTCTTATTGTTAGTAGAACGTTACGAGTCATAAATTTGTAGATTATAAATTATCAGTACAATAGTGGGTGCAAATTTGACAAGTCAGAACTCAGCCGATTATATTATAACTGGTCTCCCCCATTAATAATTGATTCACCAATTCACCACCAATAATAAATATGCCCACCAATAAATGTCAACCTCATCGTAAATTAAAGTTTAGCAATCTTCGCGGGTGATGAACGGACGATTTTTCACAGCCACGGACGGTCCATCAGAGACTGATTTTAAGGGGAAGAAAGTAGAAGAGACGCGAGGAACGAACATTCTTCGAAGATTGAACGTAAGAATCACGCGGGAGAATCGACGCGATGTAATTTACGTAACGAAGTAGAAAGATGCGAGGGAGAGGAACGGAAAAACGCGGGAGAGACCACTTAAATGGCACGGTTTCTTGTTTACCCTAGGCTTTAGCCCCTGGCAGCGAGCGTAAGATTCGTGCGCGAACCTCTTTGTCTCGTCTCTGGCCGATTTAAGCGGCGAATTTATCGCGACCAGCTGGTCCGTGTAACGAGAAGGTGAAATGCACGAGGTGCTTCTTGCGGCGTGGTAGATTGGATACGCGAAGTGGGTTTTAATGGGGCGGTATCGCTGTCGAGACTGTTCAGATCGCTCGGGGAACGAAGATCTCCCTTCGGCTCGGAAGAGCCAATCGTATTGGCACAGTAGATCCTCCGGCAATTTCGTCGTGGTTCAAGAAGAAACCGTAGAGTTTATAAACGAAATACCACGTAGTTTCACTTATATTTGGATTTCTCCTTCGTGATAATTTCGCAAGAACTATTCTCTGCAGATTATTGAACAAGCTTGGAGATTAGAATTAATTACTAGTAATTTTTTCTAAATGTTTCTAAGATTTCGAATAAATTTTTCAAATCCTGACAAGAATCGCTTTTCGGTAAAATAAAAAATCCTAGTAGTAAGAGCAAGTTCCATGAAATTATCGTTTTAAAAATATGCAGAAGAGGCACATATAATGATGATTTATTACGCGGCGGTTTAAAAGAAAAAAATCTTCGTAATTGAAATACGACGGTGGACCAGCCACCCTGTCCTCCGACTCGACAAGAAACAGCCTGCGCACGGTGAATATTCAAGAGGCAAGGAAAAAAGCTCCCGAAGAGCAGGAGGAAAAAATGTTTATCAGCCGGTCGTTTCGGCTGGCGAACGTGCGTGCGTGCGTGCGTGCGTGTGACTGGCTGGTAGGAAAGCCTGGAGCATTGTGCATAGAATTTCCACGGGGGCGGAGAATTCATGGGGTAATTCTGTGTTCGATACACCGTGTGCGCTTAAGGCTGCGATGTTACCGGCGTCACATAAGCGTAATACCGGATAAGCCGCAATAATGCAGACCCGCTGTGCGTGCATGCGAAAGTGGAATGGATCCTGCTGCTCGGGGAGCTTCAACGGCCAAATGTCCGCGGAGCGTAATCATCTCGTAGTGAAGCATCACTCTGTCTTCGCAAATTCGCAGGCAACTTTCCCTTTCTTCCGTGACGAGTTCGCTCGTCCTTCCACCGAGATTGTTGTTCCCACGTCTTCGATCGTGTTCGTTTTTAAGTCTACTAAAGATTTTCACGTAGATTTGAGATTCATTGCAAGCGAAAGAAAATTGAATTATCTGTTTCACGTATACTTTTCTACTGCGCGATAGGCACGGTTCTTCAATATTAAAATGGCGAGGCTGGAAAATTGAAGAGTATTTGTAAAAGTATCTCGAATATTTTAGAAGGGTGAAAAATGTCGACGGGATCTTAAATCATTTGCTTGTCGCAAAAGAAAAGTTCCAACTTGAATTGCACGCGGTATTGGCACATGGAACCTGTTTAATACATCGTGTGCTGTCTCGACGAAGTCTAACGACATACACGTTAACGACGACATCCTGGAGGAAAAATTGTCAGACGCGATCTCGTCTAAGCGGATCTCCGTGCAGAGGGAAGAAGAGGAAACGAAAAAAGAGAAAAGAAGGAAAAGAGAAAAAACGCAGGAGCGAAATAGCTGGCAGTTATTATACAGGAAGGTTCCCTCGGGACTAGGCTTCCTAGAATTAGAAGCTTCAGGACATTTTTCACGAAGACGACGTTAGCTTTCCCTGTCAGGTTAATGAATCAAGGGAACGCCCCAGAGAATGCGGAAACAATTTGCGGGAAGCTCGACGTTCCCGATTCGGACTCTCGACTATTAACCCTCTGGAACTTGGACGAGCGGCGGCAGAGCAGAGACAGAGAGAGAGAGAGAAAGAGAGAGAGAGAGAGAAAGAGGGAGAGAGTACTTTAGTAGAGAGCCAGAAGAAAAAGAAAACGAGAGAAGAAGGACACGAGTCGCGGTCGTGCCATAACTTAGCACGGTATTACGAGATACTAAATTCCTGGTTACTTTATCTCTCGGCGAGCTTTCTTAAAGAATGTTTACGATAAAGGGGTGAGCCTTTGTCTCCGCGTTTCCGACATTACTTGGAAATTACCGCGACGCCTCGGCCAGATTCCCCGTCTTCCCTTTGTCCCCTATTCCCGAGGTGTATTTAAAACAATACCGAGTAATCGCCGGTGTTTCCGCCCCCTTCGTCCCGCCAGCGCCGACGCTGCTGCCGCTGGAACGGGGAATTCTGAAGACGCTTTAAAGGTATATCGTCCGAAATTAAATCGTAAAAACGGGCAGGAAGTGGGCGAGCCACCGTGACAAAACCGCGGCGTAAAATGACGAGAACAATGAAAGAATAAAATCCTTTTCGTGGGAGTAATTAGCGCGGGAAGCATTAAGGAGACACGGGGCAATTTCGACCGGCCATTTTTCATGCTAATCTGCGGGCATTCGCAGAGGCCAGCCACAGATCGATATCTCCCTCTCGTCGTCGGGGGATCGATCGTGAAAATCGTCGCCGGGATATCAGACGCTTCAATCTAAAGGGATTACCAGACGAAGTGGAGAAAATTTGCCCGTTCAACCGCGACCGATCGTCAAGTCTGGAGAAAGAGAGGGAAGAATCTGTAATTATTTTCTTTATCTTTTTTTTTTCATGGAAGGCGTTATCTTTGCGGAAGGAGTCGCCGAATTCTGTCGCACAGGGCAGAACAATAGCAATAGCGACACTCCTTCAATCGGAAGTCGAAGGAAGGAGAAGATCAAAGACTTTGCGAAAGATCGGGCAAAAATGCGACTCAGTTCGATTCCAACAAATTGAATTAAACGATCGTTTGTCACGCGGTGAATTTATCTACCGATTGAATCGGCGTACTCGATAGACTGGAATTAACGCAACGCGCGTCTGCCGCCGTTCCTCGCGTTTCAATCGAATATTTGATAAACGAATGCATAGAACGTCGGTCGGTGTGTGATTTCGCGACGATCTCGCGAGTGTTTCCCCCTTGCGCAGATACTCAGCCACGAAGGAAATTTCCATGAAGAACTTCTGCCGGCGCTGTCAATTGTTCCGCCGTTCTCTCGGACAAGGCTCGACGAGAGAGCCGGGCGCATAAATTTCGTCTGAACGGCATCAGCCCGGGAACGATTTTCGGTATTATCCGCGCAAGCGAAGGATAATCCGGATTTGTGCAATCGGCCCTCAGCTGCAACGGTTCGGCAACCGGATGTGCAAACCGGCTCGGATAATAACTAGCTGCTTATCGGACATTTAAGACGATTTCGCTGCGCTACTCCAACCGTCTCTGCAACGATGCCAGAAATCGGGAATGATTCAGGCCCCGTGTCGCCCCCGTGCTGGATCGAGATCTCGAATTCGATCCGCGACTCGGTTGTTAACGCTCTGCCTATCCTACGTTTATTCAAGGAGAAACGACGCGAGCGTGATCGTTGATTTGTTCCTATGACAAGTCGTTGTGTTCGATAAGGTTTGAATCATCCGAGGAAAACAGTTTTCTCCAAATGTGATAAGTACATTTAACACTAAAACTATCAAAATGACCATTTAAATATCTTTTCTTAGACATTTTGTAAATATAAGACAGTGAATTTTTGGAGACTTGAATGATTCTCCGTAAAATACATGAATAAATAAAAGCTTGTACGCCCCATTGTATTATAAATTTTTTATAAATTATTATAAATTATTGTAAATTTTCGTCTAACGTCTCTGATGGAAATTTTATGCTTTAGTTGTCTAGCGTTAGGTTTGCATCAGGATTGGGCAAACTTCATTCAAAACAAAGGTGAGGAGTTACAACTCGAAATGACGAACCACTAGTTTTCATTTCGAAAATAACGCAGGAAGGATAACTTTATCTTTGTCAGTCGGATAAATCGTCCTTTGTGTGAGTTGCTTCGTTGAAATGAAAAGTATGAACAAATAATCTCAGCAGAAAATGAAGTTTATGCAATAGAATTAGAAATAAATATAAATGTTTGAAAAATTGTTCGAAGAAGCAGACACGAAATACAAAATGAAGCGAGAAATTGTTTCATTTGGCAGAAAAATATCATGTCGATACGTTATTTAACTAATCGTTTCTCGAATATTTTATTCAAACAATGCCTATGGTATTGGTATACCTGAATTAAAGTGTCTGACAATAATCGAGCTGAATAACGAAGACGTAACTGAATTCACAAAATGAAATTTTTCACGAGACTTTGAAAAGCATCCGATTAAAGAACAAAAATTTCAAACGTCGACTTGATCAATGTGGCTGTTTGAAGCGCGACCTTGGATAAATTATCGAATTATAAGTATGCGTGATGAAATTACTCTTGCAACGCAATAGTGGAAAGAGATCGTTTAGATCGGATAAAATCGTAAAGCTCCTTTCACGATTGTTCACGCGTTTGCAATTGACCGTGGAAATTAGCGGTCGTTGGCATGCGTAATTAACGGGGCCGTTATTCCGAATGCAGCGGAAATTCGTTGATGAAAGTCCACGGGAAAGTATCGTTAAAAATTGAAGCGATGCCCGCGAAGCAATTTCAAATGTAAATTACGGTCAGCCGGTGGAAAACGCGCGCCGCTCCGCTTGTCAGTTGATATAATCGCCCTGTCCGCCACCCAACTACTTCCTCCGAAACCGATTTTTCCGCGTTGCTTTCCCTACTCTCGCCTCTTCGCTCCCTTTCTCGTTCAATTGACCTCGAAGCAATAACACGGGCGAATTTCTTTAGCAAAGTATCCAGAGGAAATGTCGGAAATTTTTCATACAAAGTCTGACGTCGAGGTCTCTGGTGAGGGCGATATCGAAGAGACAACGCGAATGTGAAGACACCGATTTATCTACCGAAATATATTGGGGATCGTAACAAAATCTGGTTTCACGACTGGACTCTATTCGCCGTAACCGAACTCTTGTCGGTTACAGAAACGAGAGAGATTTGCAGCTTCACGCCTGAAATAACTTTCAAATTATGCGTTTAATGAAAAATTGTTTAATACAAAGGTTATATGGTTTAAAGGGAGGTAAAATATGATGTATTAATATTTTTACACACGTTTGAATTTTCAAGAAAAATATGCCCTCAATTTCTCACCCGCAACGCGATGTAAAATCACCTTCAAAAGAAACGAACTCACGACTGTAAAAATAGGAGCTTCGCTCTTTAAAATGAGACCAAATGAATTATTTTGATCTATTTTCACAAAGTTATATCAATTTAAATGATTCACAATTTTTTCATCGTTACAGTTACGCCCCTCACTGTAGCTTCCATTCAGTTCAGATATTATTCTATTATACAATACCAAATGTATCAGCAAATTATAAAAAGAGGAAATCCGAGCTGTTGGCGCGATTCAAAATATGATGTCCCCTCAGAAGAGATAGTCGAGTGCAAAGGGTTAATGTATATTTCGCAGCGCACTAAAACGACTAAATCAAAGTGCTCAAGCAGCATTAACATGTATAGTCGGAAATTTTGTTATTCGACGTTTCCTCTCTCAAGGTCCGTGCAAGAGCAGCTACGTCGTCCTTTGGATGTTTCATTTGTCGGAGCACGCGTCCGCAGTGTAACCGCGGCAGCGTGGCAACCAAGCTGCCCGGAAGTTACAGCTGTTGCAGAATAGATTTACACAAGTAACCGTGCGATGTCCCCATATGGTTGCCGAATTTCACGAGACGATATTTAACGACGACCCCCGTGTCGAACTCTCAAACCGTTGCGCACCGCAAACTGCATCGGAAGCCCTTCAATAACGGTCGCGTATAGAGAACGGGGAATTAATTCACCTTGGAAATTACGATCGACGGTAAGATTAGAGCGGCTTAGAACTCCGGACGAAGAACTTGGACTCGTTAAACTCACGCAGCGTGGCCCGGGCTGCATCAATATTTGCGAGTTGAAACTGGGTAAACGTTTCGGAATCTTTCGGAGGAGTTTGGCTGAACCTCGTCGCGCGTTAAAACTTCGTTAAGCTCCATTAAAGTATATACACCGAGAGTATAACCCCTCGCATCCACACGCCGTCCCTGGCCTAAGTCGCGTACCAACTAGCCCGCAACGCAACTTCCAAGTCCCGATAAAATTAATTACAATTACGCCGAGCTCGCTCGACGCGTCCTCCGATTTTCGCACCTGCGCCATCCTCGAAACGCGAAATGATCGCGAAATCACTCTCCGAGGATCGCGTCGTTTCATCCGAGTTTCTCAGCCGGCGAAGAAAATTGATCGACGACAGCGAGTGGCAAAGTCTTGCCGCTTCGCGGAAGGAAGCAAGGAAATAAACTGTCAACGTAGAACGCAGAAGCGGCAGCGAGGGAGTAATTAATCGCCAGAGGGGGCAACGTGCTCGATTTTTAGCGAGCGTGCGGGGAAAAAAGTGCGGAAGGAAACAATCCGCGTTCTCGCGGATCGCGTTTAATTAATTATATGCGGAAGGTCGAAAGTAATCGGACGCCTGTGTCCACGGCTGCGTTTGTCTTTCGTCGATTAATTAATATTTCAGCGAGCATCGGTCCTGTGGACCCCGGGACGGGAACGGGTCGCGTCTGGTTACGTCGACATCAAAGCCAACTGGAAATTCAGCCTATTACACTCGACCTCAATTTCATTAACCAAAAGTACCGCGACTCTCCGTCTCATCCCCTCGGCTCCTATTTCGTCTAATTCCGCGTCGATGTGTACGTACATCTTGTTTATTACGCCGGGGACGTGCAGATTCGCGACTGTTCACCGAAAGAACAGACGATCGTCGCGAACGTAGCAGCGTCTGGAGTACAGTGTGTTTAATGGAAACGTGCAACGTCATTTTTCTTTAAGTATGCATACCCTGTGATACAGATACGCATTGCGTGCAAATGCGACTTCGATTCTTCAAGTATCCAAGACTGGATTTTCCTTCGTTAAACCACACTGTTACACAGGACTTTAAAAATCCTCTGCAAAAATGCATAAAATTCCAAAAATTCATGAACATTAAAGCAGCCTTAAATATGCTCTTTTATTGAACGTTTAACAGTTCTCTGAACAATTGGATTTCCGAAAGTTTGACAGGATACTATACCAGAACAAAAGATTCGGCAGTGAAGACGACCGATATTTTCGTAGGCTCATTTTCTTCGACATACTTTCTTGAAAACAACAGTTTCGATAGAGTTGATAGAAAGTGTGTGTAGTAGAAATTGGCTATTAACCGAGCGCGCTATAGTATTTTAGGTTTACCCTCGATCTGTGCAAAATTTCGTAGAAAAAAAATATTTTCTTTCAGAGAAGCAGCGTCCACGTTCTTATTAAACGCGACAGTGTACGTGTCGCGAAGAAAGGACGAGAAGAGAAGGGTGTTGGCTCGCGAAAGTTTCTGCGAACGACGAAGAGCGAAGGGAGAGGACGACGTGAACGTTGCCAAGAGCGGAAACGGCTATTTATTACGCGTGGTCGTAAACACCGAATTCATTGAACGGCGAATTGTTCTTTTATGCGGAGATAAAGCTCCAGGGAAGCGTGATACGCGCGAGGATATGAAAGCCGCGGGAAAGCGGTAGGTCGCGGCGGGCCTCGTATTTCGCATTCACCGTGGCGCGCGTGGAAAACTTTTCACCGCAGCCACCGTGGAGAAGAATGAACGGGGAAACGGGGAGACAGGGGGGGGGGAGGAAAAACAGGACGAGAGAAAACAAAAAGAAAACTCCTTGTGGAGCAAGGAGAGCGAGGGCCAGACGCAAAAGGAAGAGTATTTTTCCCAGTGACCCGCTTATCTCGCAAGAACGACGAGGAAAAAGTGTTGCCTCGTCCCGGAAACACCGTGGACGCGTACATAGCCGTGTGTTTCAAATGTTTTTCGGCCTGGAGGATAGCACAACGCTCAAGGCTGAGAGAGCGTTCGCGCGTGCTGTGTCGCATACGTATATTAGGAATGTGCTTGCGCGAAATATAAAAAGGGATTGCATGGCTGATTTATGTAAATACCGTTGGCCCGCGGATAAACGAACCTCTTGCCGAAGCGTGCTGGAAGAAGCCTCGGCGTGCTGGAGAAGTCTGGAACGCGGGAGACGCGGGATGGTGATGGTGAACCAAGGGGGCTGGTAAAGGCTTAGGGAAGAGGAACGCCCGACGGGCATTCGAGGAGTAAATATTTTTCGACGTCGTCACTCGCGAGGGATTCGCGAGAGTTTATCGCATTTCGCGCCCAGCTGCCTCGACTGCCGTGAATCAGGCAAGAAGGTTGCCGTTCAGACGAGACGAGCTGCCATATGGAATAACGGAGAGAAAAGAGGGAAAGAAAGAGAGGAGAGAGAGAGAGAGAGACTGAGAGAAGCATAGAGGAAAGAAAAAGAAAAGAAATTGAAGCTCGAAAGTTGGAAAGAGATAGAGGACGTTGGTACACGTTCATCCGGACAACCGTATTTTACCAACAGGGTCAGGACTCAGTCAATTTGCGAGTCGACTACCTATGCGCTGCAGCACTACCGTTGCGGAAACTTGAAATAATTTTCGACTGGTGCACAGGCTGCAGGACTTTGGCAATTCCATGTTGCTCGCGTTGATTTTTAACGACACTCGAGAATTGTGTCAATCTTGAAATACGCGCGTTCAACTCTTTGGCTACCGTCGACGCGTAATGGCGCTTTTAAAATAACGAAAGACTTAAGGAAGAATTGCATGCGTGTGCGTGATCCCAACGGCTGTTTGGATGGTTAATTTGACGCGAGGGAACGATGCTTTGTTGGTAGAAATGACCAGTTTGATTGATAATGACAAATTTTACCGTCAGAGGATCGCGATGGCAAATTTCTTTCCGGCAATTCCATTTTAATCTGCCGGTTCGTTTACAGCGGCCCGTGCAGTAGCAACTTGGTACGTTGCGCGCATTATTCGATTTTCCGTATCGAGCTACCGTGCATTCGATTCGTGACATTTCATTAAAACGACGTCGACGGAATATCGTTTATTTCCGTGATTATTTTCAGCAGGGAAATTAATACGGCGCGGAGTGTACGGCGGCAACAATCGAGAGTCGCAGCTCATCAGTTTTTGAAGAGATTTAATAAAATTCCGCTCATATACACGGTACGTTCAGTTGCAGTGTTTTTTTTTTTTTTTTCTTTTCGAAAAGTTCCTCTCGAATTTTCAATTTAAACACAAGCGAGTAATTCAATTTTCCGTTGCGCAACAGTCGAAAAGTTCGAAATATTACGTCGCGAGAGATAATTGCCTACTTGAATGTAATTACGTGGTCATCGATAAAAGGAGATTACAATGATCACGTATTGCGAAGATTATGCGTATTATCAGCATTTTTTAATTTCTCAAATTCCAACTGTTAAATTCATCACTGTTAAATTCGATAAACTCATTATATAAACACGTCATTTCTCTGTTTCGCTTTTTCTTATCTTATCATATAAACAAAAGCCAATACGAGACGTTGAACTGATTACGAAATAGAAAACTGCAGCAATTACAAGATTAGAGCGGACGTGAGTAATAACATAATTTACATCTCGATCACGGTTTCGAAACAATTTTATCTATTAGATCGGTTGGAAAAGTAGCAATATATCTTTCAGATAAATGTAGTGCGATAGAAACGTTACAAAAGAACTTGCTAGAATCTGAAACAATTTTATCTATTAGATCGGTTGGAAAAGTAGCGATATATCTTTCAGATAAATGTAGTGCGATAGAAACATTACAAAAGAACTTGCTTAAAGATTTCAAGAAATTACTGAAATAAATTAATCTTTGATTGGTATACATATTTACTTCCTCACAAAATTGTCATTAAATTTGCGCTACAACATAAAAAAAAAGATCATATTTAAACTAATTTAAACTAATTAAAGGGTACGTAAAATGAAATAAAATATGATATATATAATAATTAATTTTTAAATATTAATATAATATATAATAATAATATATTATATATATAATATAATATAATAATATAAATAATAATACACTATATTTATAAAATAATAATAATATATATATAATAAAATAAGGGTATATATAATAATGAAATTTGTGTAATGTAGCATACAAATATACAAAAAAATTCGCCAGTTAGTCACAATGTTCCTGAAATCAAATCTTTCTCAAACAATCCCGGAGTTCGGTTTGCAAACCTAAGGAAAGACGATTCGTCGCGGCGTAATCAAGCGTTACAAACACAAGCGTGAGGCAGCGTCCCGACGACGAGCGACGCCGAGTAATTACGGCTGGTACTCAAGGCAACGGCAGACGAAACGGCGCGGCGCAGCGTCGTGCCGGTCCGTTCGCGCCGATTGGAGCACGCACGGCAACGTAAACTGTACGTGTACCCGCTCGTTTCCGTGCGTATGTATGCGTGTGCGTTAACATAATGCACCGAGCAGACGTTGCTTTGATGTCAGGTATGAATTCCGAAGCTAGGATGCGTGCAAACATCCTCAGAGGGCCGCGGCTGCTTCCGGCAGCAGGCTTCGACGTCGACGACGTACCCGCGCGGATTCCTGCGGGTGCGTCGCGACGCCGGCGTTTCAACGCCGTGGGAACCACGGAATTGCGACGAACGGTTTCCCCGTGCGTGAACTAATGCCTCCCTTCGCGTCTCCGCCGCCGGAAGGTTGGCGCAGTTGGCTCCTCCAAAGGCCTCCAGCCTTCGCGGAAGCTGATGGAACATTTACAACTTTCCGTGGAATCTTCGATCTTTATTGGCGCGTTTGAACAATCAACCTTGATGAAGAGGAAGGAGGACGAGAGGTTTCTCAGTGTAGAAATATGAAAATTCACGACGGGGACGTGACGTGAAAATTAAACTGATATCGTTGGCACTATTTCGCAAGCTAAGTGAGACGTGTTTCTAGTATTAGTAAATTTTTCTGCACGACAGGAATAAAACATTGACGCGAATTTCAAATTATAAACCATGTTATTGAAGACGATTCAATTTTACGAGTCAGGAGTACGTGTACTTCTGGCATTGAATATTTAAATTTTCTTATATAAATAATTTAATTTAACGTAGATCTCAGAAATTGCAAGTTGCTGATTCAATTTTACAAGATAAGAAACACATTCTTCCAGAATTAATGTACGACAGAAACGAAATATTAATTCAACGTGGATTTCGTAAATTATAAATCATCTTACTGAAGATGATTCGATTTTACAAGTCAAGAGACATATTGTTCCTAGTTTCAATATATTTTCTTGCATAAATATTTCAATTTGACGTAGATCCTAGAAATTGTAAAATTACTAATTCAATTTTACAAGCCAAAAGACATATATTTCTAGTATTAGAAAGTTTCCCTGTAGGAGAAAAATGAAACATTAATTTAATATAGATTTTGCAAGTTATAAATCATCCAACCTGCTGATTCAACGTAAAATTGTAAAATTACAAAGATGAAATTCGTTATTAATTAATAAACTAACCGGGGGCATAGCCCCTTAATTAATAAACTAACAGGGGGTGACGTGTCAGTCTGTTTAAACAACGCGAATCGTCGCTACCGCAAACATTACGGCTGATACGTACTTTACGTAACGTTAGCTGGATGCAAAGAAATTTCGCACTACGTCCCGCTTGTCCTTTAATACAAAGGTACCCAAGATCTCTCGTGACCCGGTAGAAGTCTACCTTCTTCGAACGCGGGGTCTCGGGACCGGGGCAAGATGTAGATCTTATTCAAGATTTACTTTGAGACTCGAGACACGCGAAGAGCAACGTCAAAGCGAGGCACCGATTGCGCCATTAAACCGTGTCGCAGAGGCGCCATGGAGGAGACTCTCTCGTTCAAAGTGCACCGAGCTGATCGAATTATGCACCTTATGAACATTTTAACCGGTGCCCGGTCTGTCCTCATTTTAAATGCAACCATCCTTGGAATTCCCAATTCAAATCCCTCGAGTTGGCTGGCCTACGATTTCGGAAAAGAAAACGGTAAACACAACGGTCCGCGTCCGAGACAGCACGAAAATTTTCGCCCTCTATAACGTAATCATCCCTTTGGTCAGCCATTGTCGTGCTTTAAGGGTGCACGCTATCTAGCCAGCTCGCGCTTCCTTTCAGCATTCTGACTCCATTTCACTCGACGTAATTAGATCAGTCTGTTCGGGTCTCGGACGAGCGGCAAAGATCGTGTCAGAGAGAGGGGGCGACACCTTTCTCTCCGCAGACCGCGTGAAAAAGGCTTAATCATATTTCCAGCGAGCCGTGAGTCCTTCCTTTTCCGCGTTCATCTTTTCCATTAACTAATAAGCTCGCGTGGCGAACGGGCCACGGGGAAATAAGCAGCAGTAGGCAGCGTAGGAAAATTTCACCGGTCCGCTGGTTATCGAATTCTCGATATCGGGGCGAGGTCTTAATCCGAAATTGATATCTCTTTGATGGCCGAGGGAAGGACTTTCCGGTACGGTGCGTTTCCACCTTCTTGTACGTAAGATGGACCAGCGAAAAGAATTCGTTTGAAATTTTCGAACGACAGTACTTTAAGAATATTGCACGATGAGCTTTTAATTCGATTGGTAATGTAATAATTATTCGACGGTTAGGTACGTACAGTGAAGCATAACCATATCAACGACACTGAAAAGTCGATAATTTAGCTAATACAACTTCGTAAAGAAAAATCCGCTCATTCTAAAGTCTCTACGTAAGCTCGTTCTTTTCGAATGATTTATGATTTTATTTCATGCAGCTCTTGAGAAAGTGAGGATATTCTTCTCTTGAAAATTGTAAGTAATTCAAACGCGCGTAAAAATATTAAAAAATTTTTTTATGATTAAATCCACCATTGAAATTTTACATCGTCGTTTCAACGATCACTTAAAACTCGCTGTACGATTTGTTTTTTCTCCATTTTATCTAAATGTTAGGATTTTTGTCGATCAACCTTTCAACATCCAATAAAATAATGAAGCAAAGAAATAAATAAAAATTTATACAAGTTTTGAGGATTTCTCGAAAAGGGGAGACTTTTGTCTTCAAAATGATGGCGGACCTAATTACGAAAATAATTTTTCACATACGTTTGAACTTTTATAATTTTCAAGGAAAAAAGTATCCTATAACCTTTCCACGTAGTATAAAGTCATGTGAGAAGAAAAACGTTCTCACGTCTATCAAAGCGAACAAATCACACTTTAAAATGAATCGTTGTACGATGTTAATTACGTTATTAAGTTATATCGGTTTAAATTATCGACAATTATTCGTTGTCGTTGGTACAGTTATACTCTTCGCTGCGTATGATGTAGTATGCAAGTATGCGTGGCCAGTAGTTTATTTACGACAAGAGTGTCTAGAAATACCCAGAGGAGCTTCTTTGTACGCTGCAATCTGCGGATATGCATCGCGCGAGCGAATCTCCGTGGTGGTCCACATCAAAGCGTATCAGCTGCGAGAGGGTGCAAATTCGAGTGCAAACGCAAAGAGAATTCTGCATGGCGACTATTTTCGACAAGCTGCCACGCTGAAGTTCAGGAACTTCCGTTTAATTAATTCAGCTCGGAAACTGCGCTTCAGCCTCGGCAGCGATACCGAAAAACAGAAGGAAAAAAAAAAGGAAAGAAAATAATAGAAGGAAGTCTTTCAAAAGTTACAATTAAACGGAAGGTATTGCCAATAAACGGAACAGACGAAGATTCCTCTCCGTGGAGGGAGGAGAGCTGCTCTTGAAGGAGAACCACAAACGATCCTCACCCCCTCGCTCGAGAAAACTCCGGGGGCCGCGCGACGGCGTATCGAGCCGCGAAGAATTCAGAAACTAACAATTATTCACATTTTCCAGACGATTCCACGGCTTTCATAAAATCAAATCTGTCTGCCGCAGCGAGAGAGCGACGGAATCACGTGAAAGTCCGCGAGCAGGCTCGAGAAAGAACTAGGAAAAGAGAGAAACAGAGGCAGAGCGTGGGAAGAGAGAGAGAGAGAGAGAGAGAGAGAGGAAGGAACGTAGGAGGGAAGCCTCCACCTCCGTCTTAAACCTCTTCCTCGGCAGGTTGCGCAAGAGATGCGAAAGTTTCTTCCGCGAGGAAAGTTTTGAATATTCAATACTCGCCGCGGCACGAGCGTACCCGGCGCGGCGCCGTTCGCCCGTCGGCGAAGGACCGATAGGAGCCCAGCCGAAGAGAGGGTGGAGAGACAGACGGTCGCGAGTACACGGAGGAATTTCATTTTTCCTATTTTCTGCCGCGTGCCGCGATTCGTTGGAGGCGGTAGGTGCAGCCTACCGAATCAAGGAACCGTGAGTCTCGCAAGGGTCGGAGGGGCAAAGGACGAGGCGAGAGAGGAACGAGAGAAGGAACGAGAGACCCGGCAGAGAAACGAGGAACATTTTCTATTCGCGATGCGGCTTGGATCCAACCCCCGTACCTCTTTCTCAGCCCCTCTGGCGACCTTCCTCTCTGCGAGTCCTCCCACGAGACGCGTCGAACGGTCCTCCAAGAGGGGTTAGATGTTTTCGATGAATCGATTCAAGGGTACTTCCGCTATGCAAACTCCCTTTCCCGCCTGGGGAACGCTTTCCCCTTCCCTCCTTCTCTCTCTCTCTCTCTCTCTCTCTCTCTCTCTCGCTCTGCCGATCTCCACACTGACTAAGCCCGTTGACTCGACTTCTCGTCTGACGACGAATCAACGGAGTTAAGGCTGCACCCTTGCGACCTTCGCCGCGTTACTTTGACGGCGAAGTAAGCGAAGTGGCGTGGTCCCTCGGACGGCGAACTTTGGGTAACGAGGTTGCTCGCAAATTGCTACCAGCTATTCCCTCGGCGTGTGATCTCCGGTTGCAGGTGCCTCGCCCGCGGAGGAACCACGCGCCACCGCGAGAGATTCGATCCCCTCGATCGATGTGATTGTCCGCAATCAAAAACACGACGAGCGCGCAACAAAGTGGAGTTTTCAGAACGTAGTCGGTAGAGGAGTTTCTCGATGGAAACGTAATGTAATCTCGCGTTAGCGGAGAATTTTCATTAGTAGAGACCTTCGTTAAACAGTTAGACGTGAATAATTCATGACCGTGCGTGACGCGATAGCCTGCAGAGTCTTTTGTAAAGTTGGATAGAATCATGTTACGCAGGTCAGATCTAAATGCAAGAATCTTGATCTTTCACAGTGCTTTCCGCAAAGTATTCAACATTTCAAGAACCGGAGATCTTATTTTTGTAAATTTCCTTCTCGTGGCGAACAAGAGAAATTTTAAAAAGGAATGTTCGCAATTGTCGTTTCCTCCTTGTTGCACTTTATGCGTATAGTTTCTACGCAGACGATAAATGCTGTTTGTTTGTTAACTTTGACGTACAGTGTATATCAATAAAGGCACGTATAAATTTACTGACTTTCTGCTGACAAATACATGCGAGATTTCTAGACATCCGCAGAGAGTCCGGTGGATAAAATTCAACAAGACACGACACATACGAGTGCAAATATCTGCGTGTACATACAGAGTGTCCCAGTTTCTTCCGGCATAACTTTGCCAGCGTGTTATAGAAGCCAAAGTAAGAAAAAAATGTTATACGAACATATACTCTTAAATGTTTTATTAAGGAGTTATAACTAATAATACAAAATGATAGTGAACTTGGCATTTCGTCGACACAATGTAGGAACGATTATTATGAATATCTATTTGTGTTTACATAAATTCTTATGTTTTTTTGCTGAAGTAGTTGTTATCATTATTGATTGGGGAATTGCGAAAGCAAAAGTTTATGAAGCACAGATTAACTCGTGAGTAGTTAGTAGGATTAATGACGCATTAGAGAAAATGAAGAAGACATTAATAATCCGATAAAGTCAATGTTTGTAGATACCATTCCTGTATTCGTAATAACGGAGGTCATTTTAAAATGTTATTACATTAAGACGGTCTATTGTTATTTTGCTTAGTTTTGTTGGATTTAGTTTTGTTAGTAAACACAGAGCTTCAATGAAATTACGTCAGTTCCTACAACATTAATGATACGTTCGTTATAACTCCTTAATAAAACATTTAAGAGCATATGCTCATGTCACATTTTTTTCTTACTTTTGCTTGTAGAACACGCTGGCAAAGTTATGCCGGAAAAAACTGGCACACCGTGTACGTACATTATTCGCGAATATACGCAAATCTTTTCTATGCTACAACATGTTGTTCCTACCTTGCCGAATTCTACGGAATTCTGGAAGACGTCCAGAAATCTTGTACACTATGTGTCTACTATCGTCTGGAAATCTCGTCTGAAAGTTACACTTTAAACCAAGCGAAGGAGAACGGGGGAAACGTTATAAAATATTAATTCTCTTGCAGTTTCGAAACGATAGACGGAATATTTGAGCTAAGGAGAGGGGAGTTCGTACATCTGTCGCGAGTGTACTCTCTCGCAGACTAGTTCGTGCAAATTAACGAAATTATCCAACGGGTGTGTGTTTCGATTTTCAGATCGACGTCAAATCGCAGCAGAGAACGAAAAATAGTCGATAATCGGCGTGGAACGCCGTTGCATAGATACGTATTCGTCGGGTCGCGCCGCGCCACGGTTTGGCGCGATACGACGGAGAATGGTGTGTTTGCACGGATTAACTTTGATCTAACCGTGTAGTGGGCCAGCTACTGTAATGTCACACTCCAATGGTTTTCCTCGAGTTCGCGAGGAGAAACACAGAGGGTTAACTTCGGTTTGAATTAATAAACGAGGCTTTGCTTCTAATACCGGGCTTAACTCAGTTTAGTTTGTCGATCGGAACTGTGTAGCGCCAAACTGTAATCGGATTTTGCAGATTGTGCCCAATACGATACACACCGTGCATTAGTTCGTCGCGACATATTTGAGCGTCTTCGTGAATCAATCAACGACCTCTTTCATAACCGAAACCAACACTGCCGTCCCTTCAATTATCCACGATAATCGAATTAATTGCCCCCGCTGGCACGGAGCGCGTACAACTGCCGCCAGCAACGTTTCTCTTCGACACGATCTTGAAGTTTGTGTTTTGCCTAAAAGTCGGCGATCTTCTCATTTCTGTGAAACTCAGCGTGGCAATTGACTTTCGAAATAAAATCGCGAACGGGAGAGAAATTTTACATCCACGGTACATTCATCTCGGAGTTGTTACACTCTACTCTGCGTGCAAGCTTCGATTCCCGTTGAAGCGATCGCGTTTACGTCAATTGACCTAATTTCAAACGTATATGCATCGATTTCATTATGCTTATTGATTTTACATAACACTCTGAATCGCGTTTAAACGCGAGTCCCTGAAATTAATTACAGCCTGCGTTGAGTCGTGTAACGTGCGTGAATTTCCAAGAAATTTCCACGTCAAGTTAATTAAGCCGATGCCGTTGAAATATTCAAGTTTCTCTCTCGCGCAACCAAAACTTCTCCTCCTCGTATCGCGACAAGTCACCTCGTCGAACAGAACTGATATTTCACTAGATATTTCGGAAAATTGTTTACACTTGAATTACGTTTAAAGCGTGTCTCCCGTTAATAATCGTTCACGTAAGGACGCAAACCTGCCGGAGAGACGCTACCAGTTCCCAACACTTCATCGGATAATACTCTCGGAAAGTTTCGAGATCAGCGTCCGTGGTCTGCTGCGATTTCCTCGCGGTTTTGAAGGACCGGTCGCGACCGAAGGGGGGATAGAAAGTTTGCGAGGAGTCCGAGTCGGCGCGGCTCGGATTGCATTAAAGGAACAATGCCGAAGGAGTGGAGCAGCGGTGGCGGAGGACTACGATTGCGGGGACAAACCCTTCGGAATAACTGATTAAGATCGAAACGACGGAACTTTACATTTCCAGGATAAACCGGCGCGCGGTATCGTTTCCTACGATGCAAGATCGCGCACTTATCTCCGTCGTTTACCGCAACAGCTGTATCGTCAAGGGCGCGATTTACCGATTCAATTGCCCAACTTTGCAACCTCTGCCGTCCGTTCCCTTTGTCCCACCGCGTTGATAAGAATTTTTGTAGCGAAATAGTTCGCGAGAGATGAAATGGAAGAAAACTCTTGCTTCAGTAGTGTTATTTAGTTCGACGAACATTTTCAAATCTCTTCGTTGAAAGCTAGTTGCGTATTAATTCATCGAAACCGAGTATGTGTATCAAATTTCGCGGTGCTACCTGTTCTCGTGCTGCTACAAAAATTTTGCGCTGTGCAAAACGAAACGATAAAAACCAGTTCTCGTTGGAATATAGCGCCGGCGTGTGCAAATACTTTTTGTAAGCCAAGCGAATGCGGTCGAATAAAAATTCGATAGATCGACGATGGAACGAGGAGGAAATTGAAACAATAATTCGTGGCTCGTGCGATGAATTTTCACCCTCGGAGAATATAAAATTATTCACGTCTCGGTGCTTATTCCGTAGTTGAGCGCTCGGAATAGAACAATTAAAAGCAAACGTTTCTTTCCCACGAACGACTAGACCAATCGAGGGAAAACGAGGGGTGAGAGGAGAGTCGGGAGAAGGTACAGGTACCAGCAATCGCAGAGGGAAACCGTTAGGGGCTGTTTCTGAGGCTTATCGTGGTCGCGCAGCAAGAGCGGGAAAGCAAGGAGGACTCGAGCCATTCAATTGTCGCGATAACGCCGGGATCCGAGTGAAGGCGCATCTGACTCGACCGGAAACGACCTCGTCGAACAGCTTCCTGCCCATTTAGCCTTCTCTCCGCGCGACCACTCCGTCGACTCTCGCCTTCCCCAGTTTGCGCTACTGCCAAACTTTCCTACCGAAGCGACGGTACCACGGTTAAGAACGACGAAAACTCCGCGCTTTCGGCCTGTCGCGACACTGTGTCTTACAGTTTTAATTCAGACTTCGAATCTTGGACTTTCTTCCTTTCATCGGAGAAGGTTTCGCTCGAGAGGCAGTTTTCTTCTTTTTTTTTTTTTTTCTTTTATCTCTTTGCTCTGCCTCGTTCTGCAGAATTCGCGTCTTTGTGAAAATTCAATTCGACCGGCGAATTTTTCAGCAGAGACAGGAAAGAGATCAGGGAACAGCCAGCAGCAGAGTTGAATAGTTTCGAGTTTCGTCGGTATTCTTTCTACAAAGGCGTTCGTATTTAACGTTCCTCGCTACCTGAAACAATCCTCCGCAATAGCGGACGACTACACAGCCCGGCTGCGATAAAGAACCACTTTACCCCGAATCGTTAAACGCGCGCGCAGCGACGGCACAAAGTTGCAATCTCACGCAACGTTGTGCAATCCTGCCTGGAAAAATCTTTAGCGCGGAACGGGACCGTAACCCCCCCGACGGGGCATTAAAGACCGAGCCAATTAAAGATCGGTGCAGGGGTAAAAGACAGTGTGCTTGCGGAAGGCAGAAAGTGCAGAGGGGGAGTACGGAAATATTCGAGCAAACGCAGGGACGAGGAGGGCATCGATTTCCGTTTTGGCCCAATAACTCCGCTTCCATTTTCACCGTTACCAAGTTCCGTTCGGAAAGGACAGAGATCTCGATCCCTTCGGTTGCTCCCTCTGTTCGTCGTCTCTCTCGTCCAGCTCGTCATGTGTCCGTGACAATGGCATCTCACGCTGCTTCATACATAAATGCGACGTAACAATAAACAGATAGAGAGGGAGAGAGAGAGTGATAGGCAAGGGGACCAGCGGGAAGGAGAGAGGGCTTCAAAGGCCGTCATAGCCGGAGGATCAGAAACCGATATGAGATTTGGCTATGTATGAATGATGTATCCCGCGACCACCGCTACTTGCAATCTCTGCCGGCCTCTCGCTCCATCCTGCCACCACGTGATGAAGGGATAAAGAGAAAGGCGGGAATGTGTTCTCTGTTTGTTCGCGGATATGTATCGGTATATTTCGTATATACGTATATCCCAGTTTCGTGACGGGAAAGGCGGACCGGGATAGGGATGCGAACTCCCCCCCTGGTCACTCGGGCTCCCTATACCCCGACATGGTAATTGCTTTCAATGGGACAACGGCCCGAGATATTTTCGCTTAGCCGATTCGAGTCGATTCGCGATGCTGAACGATTGTTTTCGCGTACGAGGCTTCGAGGATTTTTAGCATTGACGTTGGCGCGCTAATTACGAGAGCAAATGTTTGTAGCAGATAGCGGATGTAGCGTGTTTGCACTCGACGATGAACTCTGGTCTCGTCGATGGGACGATGATGTTAAGAATGCTTTTCCTGGAAAACTCACGAATCACGTCGAACCGCTCTTTTAGGTACTCGTTGCGCGGAGAATCGACGGAAAGCCGTGGCGACGGGAGATTCGTAATTTTCTTTTTACTTTGGTGTTTCAAGTTTGTACACACGTAATTCCGCTTGCGTAACTTGTACCTCGGCAGATCGACGCAGACTGTACGTGAATTAAAGTGCAAAGGAAACTGACGATTCCTTTGAATTTATTTCCCGAGGGGGAGGGAAGGCACGTTGCCGTACGCCCGCAATTTTTTTCATTTCCCGGTATTGTATAAATCTGGCAGGAAATCCCACGGAAGTTCCAAGCATCTCGCGACAGAAATCGATGCAATAATCGTAACGCGAGTTTCCCCGGCGTCGTCCAATTTCAGCGAGAGATACGAACGATTATCAGCGTGCCAAGAAGGGCGGACGCGCGCGAATCTGAAATGGTAACCTTGAGAGAGATGGAACGACGTAGATGTCAGGAACAGAAGTGCGGTAATAGTTTACGAGAGAGGCAAAAAGAAAAAGAGAGACAGAGAGAGAGCCAGTAGCAAGCGTAATCACGGTAATGCTTAGACGAGGATTCCGACTCCTTTACGCTTTTCCATTTCTCCGCGCGCCCGTTCCTTCCTTTTCCTCTACTCGCGGTCGTTTCGTTTTATTTCGCGTCTTCGGGGAGATAATCGGCCGTGGAGGAAAAGAGCGGCAAAATTAGAAGGCGGACCCAACCGTGCAGATGGAATTATTTAACAGTCCGTGATACTTTCTACGTCCTACGTATCGGCGATAGTTGACGCATCTGTGAAAACTCGAAATGGAAGAAACGAACGGACTTTCACCGATTCGCGATAAACGACGCGTCGCGATTGTTTCATCGAACTGTTTTTTGCTCCGATTTGCCACTGTTTTTTTACATTTTATTTCTCTCTCTCTTTTCCCTCAAACAACTTGAATATTGTATGCGCTTTATATTGCTATGGATCATCGTTGCACAATCGGGAATTCATGTTTCGTTTCGCGCAACTTCGACGATAAATCACCGAAAAAAAAGGCCACTATTTTTCGCGCTACTCGCTCCTTAATTTTCCCTTTCTCTCTCTCTCTTTTTCTTCTCGTCTTGCATTGGCCGAGAACTCTGACAAACCAGAAAAGAAAAAAATTCGATACGAGTAGGCACTCTTGCAATGCTATACAATTCCAACACTCGTATTAATGTACAGAAGAAATATTTAACAAAGAAGATCATTAACAGAGAAGAGGCATTTCTCTGAAAATCAACGGGACTCATAAAATAAAAGTACCGTGAAAATGAAAGTCCCCGTTCGACTTTAGCCGTTGCTCAACACGTAGATCGCGAATCGAGTAGATATCTCACGATCTTTACTGCAATCTTACTCCTTTGGTGTCCTGTTGTTTCTGTTTTCTTTCATGGTTCTGTTTTTTATTCTGCTGTTTTTACACTTTCGTTTTTTATTCTTCTTATTAAGTTTACGACGTAAACGTGCTCTTTAGCGTTAGCTTGTCAAATTAGAAATTTTTACAATATATCACAAACGACCATTATAATATTACGTAATATTTTTACGTAAATAAAGTAATTACGTTTTCTTCAAAATAATTTAAACAACTTATTTTATTATGTTATTACTATATCGTTGCTTGATAATTTAATTATTTTAATTTGAAAACAATTTACCATCCAAAAACTTATTAATCCTATTAAATGCATACTATTATAGCCTTCTTTATCTTAAGAATTTAAAATTAAGATCGTCATTCAGATATGGATGATAGAGCGATCAACTTGTTAAATCAACTTTCCGTTCCAGTTCCATTTGTCTAGAGATAAACGCTCGAGCCTGCACGAATTGTCACAACGGACACGTTTTGGTCCCCTAGATTTTCCCCCGGTTTCTCCCTTTTCTATCTGCGGCGAGCGTGCACGCCGAGGGTGAACGTAACTCGTTCATCAGATTAGGCCATCGTGAACCCTCGCAGGTGACGAAGAAGCTCGTGGGGCTGGAGGCACTCAAGGCTGTTGAACGAGGCTGGAAGGAAAGAGGCCGATGGCACGCAGGAAACCGAGTCGAGTGCCGAAAGGACTGTAGCCTCCTTTCATGTAAGGTAATTAACTACCGAGAACCGTTGACAAACACCTAACTCTCTCGCGTACAGCCCTCCTCATGGCCGCGACTGCCTCTCCTTTCCTCCAACTTGGCTCCGCGCCGCGTTCCCTCCTTCTATTTATTTTTCAAGCGGCCGTCCTCTTATTCCCCTCGGGTTCGCGCGATTTAAACTTTAAAGCGGAGACAGTTTCGGCCGGCGAGGGAGCGTAACGTTAGAAATTCAACAAACGAAAGGAGGGGGGGAGAGCCTTTTCGCTTCTATCTCGAGATCGAACATGGCGTTTCTCTTGACGATGCGAAAATTTTCTCTCCCTTTTTGCTTCCCCCGAGAAATCGCACAACTCTAATTTAATTTTATTGCAAACTTTATTGCACAAAGTGTTAAGATACAGTTAATTCCTCTTCGTCCGGTTGATCGCGAAGGAAGATTTTCAAGCCGTGGGCATTCAATTTTGTCTAAAAAGAAGAAAGAGGAAGGAAAGAGAAAGCGGAATGAAGCGGGAAAGGGTGAAACGTACGAATGGAGCAATTTCAACAAAACCGCACCTATTATGGTCGTCGGTTAGCTGAAACGATGCAACGGCGGCGGCAATATTTCCCCCGTTAACTTTGCCATGGTGTTCGCGAAACGATAAAGGCTCCAGAGGGTACTTAGCGCGAATCAACAATTTTGTAGCGCATTTGTTTACGGGAAAACCGGGCCAGGCCTCTCCCTCGCAATATCAGGGATTCCGCGTGGACGTCAAATAAAAGCTTCGTCCATGAATTATTTTGCCGGCTAATTTCCCCGGTGGCGCATCGCCTGGACACTGGCCTGAGGGACACGCCGCTGTTTGAACACGCCGCCGTCAAACTGACTTTATCAGAGTTAGAGCTTGACAATCGCCGTGTAAAACTGTTAATCACGATTAAAGTTGTCCGCGTGTACCGACCGTCAGCGGCTGACCGAGCGAGAAATCTGCCGAAATCCAGACGAATCGTTTTCCGACGCAGCGTGACAAACAGTAATCGTTTCTTTGATCTTAATAAGTTCATCACCATCACGTTGGATCAGCGAAATTTCAGAAAATTTTGAAAGATCTGGACTTCTCAGATGATTCGAACTTGGACTGTGCGTCTGATATTGAAATGACATTGAGATTGCGTCACTGCAGCGAGTTTCGAATGTAAATTATCTGTTATTGATGTCAAACAACTAGTTTGCATAAGTAGAATTTGCACAAGTAAAATTTTTCACTTCGTTGGAAGAAACAGCGACGCGTTTGACATGAATTTCCAAGACTGTAAAGAGTTTTATCCTCGATGTTGAAACAAGTCTGAAACTGTACTTTGCGCTCCTTAAGCGTAAGTGGTAAGTTCGAAATAAGGCGTGTACATACATAACATGGTCGTTCGATTGTGCGCATTTACGCTAACTATGTAAGACTGATCGCGACGGTCAACAAGCGAACGTATGTTTTCCTAATTCGACTATCGACTCGTTCTCCGAGCGGAAAATTGTTGTTTGAGTAACCTTCGCGTTGTCGTCAAACGATACAGAAATGAGATGCAATTTTTTTCCACTTCGTTGGAAAAACGGAATAATAAAAAATAATAAAAACGTTTCTCGAGACTTTTCTATTTCGTTTCGTCGTAACAAGGCTCCAATATAATTCGAGCAATACCGGGTAAATATTTATGTATGACACAGACCATTTCAAAATTATTACTTACAGACTGTCCCGTGGAGCAGCTAATGTCACCTTAGAATCTCAAAGTGCCACATTTAAATTACAAAGTATCTGGCACAAAATGAAGAGGAAAGCTGCTCCGTGCAAGTGTGTTAACGTTAAAATGAAACGTAAATTCCATATTTCCATAAATACGTACAAACATCACGTTTATTTGCCACGATAAATCGAAGGATTAAATCACACACTGTTCACAAGAATTCAAATGGTTCTCCGTGACAATCATTCCGCTCTAATTACTTGTTGTTGCGTCAACGCAATCGACAAGGAATTATGTCGCGATAATGCTCACTATAGATTCAGTCTAGATCAAAAACGAACGATGCAGTGTCTTATCGTCGGTATGCAATAGTTCTTGGTTAGCCATACCAAAGATGTTTGTCCATAACGAACCGTACCAGCAACGACAAGACCATGAGGAAAACAATCATCGCCGCACCGACCAAAATGGCGCCGTATTCTGGAAAGAGAACAGTCGTGAATCGCAATTCAATAAGTAACAACAAACAATCGCAGTGAACGTTCGCCAATGAATGTTTCGTTTCTTTTCGTAACGAGAATACGAAAACACGATGAGATTTGTATTTTAAATCGTCTCGTTGAACATTTGGAATTTTTATTCCTTATTCTCGTTTTCATTGCTGGCAAAAGTGACGCTTGTGTGCCGGCGAGTTTAAAGAACAAAATTTAATTTCACGTTGACACGGGAGAGGTAATGACGTGCTTCTTTTTTCTTTTTCTTTTTGTTTTACAAAATCGAGAAGAGGAGAGGTAGGAAACGTACGTAGAAAATACGTCGGTGACTACAAAGGCAAATCGCGTGCCATTTTACCGCGTTACGTTCGACGATTATAATAAAAAATTGAGGGTAATGAATCTTCAGCGGGTCGAATTATGCACGCTGGAAACCGAGTACCATTACAGGTCTTGTTACCCGGCGACGTGCGTGCTCCAAACGATGGAAAATTTTGCGCGCAAAGTACAACGTCACCTCCCTCTCTTCTCGTCACTTTGCATTCAAACGAAATTTATTCGCCGTCGCGGCGGGATAATCCCCAAGTGCGAAGCCCTGAACGCGGAATTGCGAATCGCAAGACAAACAGGGCTGCGACTTTCAATCCAATTAAAAATAATTATCGTACCCCTGAATCACACGTTCGCCAAGTGGTCGCACGACCACTTTGCTCGCGAAATTCGTCACACGTTATTTAACACAAGGCTGTAAGCAAATTTTATAAAGGTTGTAAAAAAATAAATACAAATACGCTTCGATGACAACGAGGAACAGAAACGTGTCAATTGTAAAAAAAAAGAACTGACTTTCGCAAAGATGCAAATTTCTATCGAGGATGAGGAATTGCGACCAATTTACCGCGGAACTGTAAAATTACAGAAAAAAAAAAAAAAGAAGAGGTCAATTCGCTAACGTCGTTAACTATGAATTATTTACCAATTATATTCGATTCCAAAAATTCCAAACTCAGGGGATGATCAGAAGCGAACGAAACTCGGAACGAACAGTCCATTCAATCGCATTCGTTGATATTCATAGACTGGCACGATAAACCACGGTCGATTTCACGGCACTCGGCAACTTGCGCAAAAAATAACTGGAGCACACGATCGTAAAGGCTTACTTACTCCGCCTCGTTCCGCGGGTGTCCTTGCTCGTGGAGATGTCGTCGGTGAAGCCTTCTTGCGCGAACAGAGACCTGCGAGAGCCGCACATGAACAGCCTGCAAGGCATTAAAGGCATCGAGATCGATGCGTGTTGGCCGGGATCGGTTCTCTCTGGATAGGAATCGAAGCCCGGCGACGTCAGCCCGGATTGGAAGCAGGCCAGCGGAGTTGCGTCCGCCCTGTAGGATGCTGCATTGCACGCTGAATACCAATTCCCCGAAAAGTCGTGCGACCATCCGACGTGATTCGGCGGCACGATCGCGCTGTAAGGCGGTGGGTCGTCGTCGTCGTCGTTTCTCTCAGCGTCGTCGTCGACCGCGATCGTCGATTGCGTGACGGATCCGTTCGCCGGAGTTCTGCAGGTAGCGGTTGCAACGACATCGGGATCCGTCGGTTCCGCCTGATGGAGCAGCTTCGACGAGGGTAACATGGTTCGATGGATTCTCGAGGTGTGCAGATTGATTTTAAGTTAGAGCGTCTGCGCGCTCATTTTTTGGACAGAGTGAATTGACGGCGATCTGAAAGAAAGTGATGAAATGATTGTTACACGTTGTCGCTTTCGTTGAATCTATAGTACAATACAAGTATATTATACTTTGGACAATTAATAGATAATAATTGAACTGGGCACTGTTGCCGTGCAAATTATTTTACAAGCTCGAAATAAAGATAACGTTGAGTTATGTTGAAACGAATCTAAATTACATCGTTTCGCAAATTTAAATTAACACAGCAATATGTCGCATTGCACGTAAATAACGTGATTACAAATGAAGAAATTAATCAATCACAGGCCATTAATGTCAGAAGTTGCATTTATCTTTGCGTGATAAAGTGTGCATCGTATATTGAGACAAAAAGTTTTTTTATTACCAAAAGAAGTTTTTTTTGTTATTTGGAACTGCAATATCTGCAATTTGTAAAATTTTTATAGAAATAAGTTTTATCTCGGTTTGCAGTAAACAAGCCAAGATCTAAAATTAGCAGGACGAAAGTTTCTCTTCGTCGGAGATACACTGAATGTGCTCCTCTTCTGCTCTGATTCGATCGTGATTCACAAACGGGTTGTAATTATTGATCGGGCACTGGTACTCCTTGAAAAACGAGCCGCTGTTCTCCTCGATTGTTCGAACGATCGACCTTATTCTCAAGGTGCGCGAGATTCGTTTTCACATAGCGGGGAAGAAAATAAATTGCGTAATTCCGAATTACCTCGAAACGTCACGATCGCGAATGAAAAATTGGAGCCAAGTCTATGTATATATGTGTACATACGTCGACTTGGGAGAAAGAAATTTCACGGTCATTCGGAGAGACGTAATGAGACGTTTATATTCCAACGAGAGCTACTCGGAGATCTCCCACGGTCGCACTTTCTTGAACGGCTTACGTAATTCGTCTCTAGTCGAATATGCGCGTTCCATTGTCAAGGACAAGTTGAATAAACCCGAAACAACGAAAGCAACCGGACTTTCCTCATCGAAGGACGATTCGTTCGATGAGTCAGCGGCGTTCCCAAATGCGTTTCGATTCTCTTTAACGCGAAACGCGTCTGGAGATGTTTGTTAATTTGGAATGTGACAAAAGTGAAAGCAATTTGATCGGTAATATTGAAACAAAGAGCGCGCTAATGAAACTCGTTACTAATTTCGACGAAATTGCGCGACAACACAATTTGAAACTCTGTTCGAAAAATATGTGTTCGTTTGAAAGAAGTAGTCGGGCCTTCAAGATAATTAATTAAATACATTCTACGTACAATTCAAATTTCTCTAAATTCCCATTCCGAGCACGTACATAGGTACTGTCGGCGATCCAAAACGAAAGTGCTCTCTCCGATTAATAGCAGAACGTACACCTTGCAAACATCAACAAACCATTTCGAAGATATCCTATTCGATAACGTATAAGTGTATACGTACGTATCGCAAACAATTTCGAGCTGGAAGCAGCTGGTTCGCGGTCGACCTCTCGCAGTACACTCGTTTCCGAAGCAAAAACCGCATACAGCGTCGTCTCAGTTGCGAATTCACCATCCGACGAACACAGGTACGTGTCCAGTAACTTGTCAGCAGTTCTCGCCACGCCTCGTTTGCACACAACAGTCGACGAAATCAACCGACGACAACGGGTGCTAACGATCTGCACATTTTGCTATGGTCGAGCGTCGGCGACGCGATCAACAGGTAGCAATCGCAAGACCGCGACACTGCGGACCGAAAACTGCCCTGTCGAACGTACGAAAGAACACGAAGAATGCACGAGAACTGCGCGAAGTGTACACCGAGTTCTTGACCACGGGAAATTAACGAAACGAAAGGAGTCGATTTTGAAAATTTTGGCAACACTCCTCCAAATTAATGATCCAAACTGCGACGACAATTCTTCGTAGCGTTCAACAAAGATTTGAGTGGGTTCGTGAATCGAGGATCTTGGTTCCTTGCCTTGAGTCCCGAAAATTGATGACACTCTTGTGTAATTTTACGACATCTTGACGAGTGGTTCGTTCACATTGCAGATTCGAAGACACGCGAGCGTCCAGCAACGATGATAACGGAGTGGCGGCTGTCCACCGACAGTCGAGCCTGGCCGATCGCGGGCTGTGCCACGACCAATCGAGCGTCTATCGTTCTACCCACCTCCGTTTCTATCCTGCGGGAATGTCGAGGACGTTGCCAGCGATCAAGGTCGTTACCTTTCGTGGCCAGTCGCCGGTCGACCGGACGCTCGTAGTACTCCGAAGCTGACCGACATGCGTTCGACCATTTTTTCTTGAACAATTTGCAGCAGTTATAGCAGTGGACTTGATAAAAGAGATACGGTGAGGTCACTTTTATCAGAATTAGTCAGACATTGAATATTCCGAGTGTTGAAACAATGATTCAAGAGGTAAGCTCAGTAGATGATGCATTTTCTTTTCTTTTATGTTTTCATATATGACTTCTTTTACGTTTGTCACGTCACGTCATGTTTTTTTACGTTTTTATCTTTGTCATATATATATATATATATATATATATATGACTTTTTTTACTTTTTTACTTTTTTTACAAAGTTATATCAGTTTAAATTATTCATAATGTTTCATCGTTACTGATATTGATAATTTTATTGCTTCGAAGTAACAAATTTTATTACTTAACGCTTCTTTTTGTATCATCGATAGTTTGGAAGATATTCGAATGTATCGATTTAAATGGGACACCCTGTATATATACATGAAATCCTGTACGTTGATTTACAAATGAGCTTTGCAGGCTGAGATACAAGCTGTCTCCACGGAACTATATGATTACTATATCATCTCTCGCGTGGCGAATGAATTTAATTTATGACTTGATTATTATTATATATAAATATCTTCTTCCAATAGCAGTCGAAGGACGGAAGATAATCACAGTGTGAGTAAAAATTTTGAAAGCGTCGTGTGTAGCGTATTTCTGATTCTTGAGATTTGGACTCTGACGCACTGGCTCTAAAAGAATATTCTGAGAAATCTAGTCCGATTGATTGTCATCTTGTTATTTGTTGATTCGAGTGATTAACAGCGTTGGCCATCCAGCGTATTCGGCATTTGAAAACTTTCCTACATCACCGTGTATCTTTGCTGCTAGTTCAAAAGTCACGAGGCAAAGTACAACATGTTTGTAGTTATCGAGTGATTTATAAAAACACAATTGCAGAGAGCTGCACGTTTCTGTTTTAAATTGTCCGAGGTGTTGAATAATCTCAGAATGTTCTCCTCCGATTAGGAGAAAAAAGAAATATATATCTGCAGATATAGAGAAGCATGTTTTCCTTATCGCCGATGCGTTGCACGTTGTATGTGTTACAAAGTGCACTGCTTTCGCTGTGACAGCAGTTAGGAAATCACGAATTATGTAACTACATCGGCATACATTAACGTATGTACGTGCGATTGGACATGTATCAATTTATGGATATCGCTGCGATTAATTTGACATGCACTAATTGATTCGATGGGAAGAAAACAGTACGTAGAATTTTACACGCGTCACCTAATAGTCGACTAAGTGTCGGAAAATTTTACGAGTGTCGCTCGTTTTAACGAAACCAAATGACGAGATAATGAGAATACGACTATGCTTTTAAGAGAACGGCAAGAGCTATATTTTATTCTTTCCCCGAGAACAAATTCTCGTTAATCTAGAATTCAACGTGCCTGCTTTCACCGTTCGACGACAGACTGCCCCTCGCCTTCACGCTCCGTGAAGATTCAAGTTTAGATCACAATTAGTAATTGCACGAGAAATTGCCAGAGTAAATGCGGCGAGGCAACCTCTAAATGCTCAACCACGGGCTACCGAAATTCGTAATGCAACGAATGTCTCGTAGTATTTCGATCTTCAGCCGCAAAACTCATTCGATCAAGCGCGTTTTCTCGGCGAACCTCATTGTCATTCACCGTTACTGGCAGATACGTTCGTCGGGTCGTTTTCATTTTCAATGCAGCGAGAACCGATTCTCCGTGCAGACTTGATCGCGCGAACGCCAAACCTCCGTGTGCGCGCACGTGCGTAGGCGCGAGTTACGTGTTTGGCATACTTTGCACGATGTCGAGAGATAAAAGACAGAAGAAAAGAAAAAGAATTCAAGTAGAAAATGGAACAAGAGCAACAGCTCGCGTCGTCGCGAATTGTGATTTATGCGTGCGACACGCGGAAGTTGACTGGCGGACCAAACGTTCGTGAGACACGGCGAAAGGTTAAAGTTGAACGGGTTCTTATTGATTCTATGGTCGTTCGGGATCCACGATGAGAAACAACGGCGAAATCTTTGCGATCATCGTGCACGAATGAAACTTTTCTATAAGGGAAAGATTCCAAGTTCGTCGCTTCATTTGCGATCCAAGATGATACACCATTTCAGAGTATGGTACATATTTAGTGGATGAAACTAATCTCCCGCGTAGTTGCATAATTTCGACGGATTTAGACGATTTCTAGACGTAAACATTGTCGTTATCGCGCCGAGACACATCTATCTATACGATGAATGGGCTGGCAAGCGGTTATTTAGTTGCATAAACTGTTTTTATAACTCTTGAATTAAATCTTTTTATAACTCTTCCAGTTGATTTGCAATTTCTAGAAGTCGCCCGGTGAAAAAAAATTCAATTATTTTATTACCAACCACTACATACAGTCATTGCTTATTTACTCGCCTGTGTAATTTGCAGTCTATCTAATTTGCGATTCGTAGCTCGTAAAATTAATAATAATCCACGGGTGGCCTGGCAGTATACACGCCTCAGAGGTTAGTCTCGCTATCAAATACCAATACCGCGAATGGAAATTACCAGAAACCATTCGACAACGTTGCAACCAGGGAAGAATTTCTCGGCAAGTGTAACGTTATTTACACAGAGATAGAGAAGAGACAGAAATGAAACTTGACCGAAGGTCGAGAACTCGACCGCTCGAGAGTTGGTGCAATTAAAATCCATGAAATTCGAAAAGTCGAACTTACCTTGGTTCGTGAGGCTCTTTTAATCGGTACATAGTGCCATCCAGAGAGCACGGAAACTTTGCCAAGCGCGGGAACACGAGGGGTATAACGTGGCTTCCATATTTTCACAGGGGTAACGACCTCGTGGCGAGGCGCGGTGCGAAACGACGAAATCGGTTTCGAACGTACGCGCACCGTTATTGAAACTCGGGATTGGCGAACTCGGCACGGCGTGCCGAGGCGATTTCTCGGTTGCACTGCGATCGCGCGATAGCCTGCACGTTACGTGCAACGAGAAGAGAAGGGAAAACGCACACGGCGAGATCGTCGGTCGTAATGGTGGGTTAATACTGCGATATCTACGACGCGACCAGGCTTACGAGACTTCCGCGTGAAGCGAGCAACTGCCGAGCGGCTCCGGCGTGTTACGCGCACTGCAGATGCATTTCTTGCGTTCACCACCGAGAACACCGACCGAACGCTTCTTCTCATCGCACTCCTTACGTGGCTACTTACGTGACCGAGTCACGGAAGCGCCGGAGGAATCCGGCAACGCGTGCGAACGGGTTACGCAACAATTTTATGTAACCCGTTACAAAATGAAACTAAAATCTCTTACGAGCGACCGGTTCTCGCTCGATCGATCGGTGAAAAATCTCACCGTTACGCGGTGGCTGCTGGTGTTTTGCGGTAACCGGAGTCGAGAGACATTCTGGCTCGCTTCGGAGCGGTCATTTCTCCTTCGAATATCCATTTAAAACTGCAGAACGAGTTTTAAATCTAAACGACACGTTTCTTCACACGCTCGTAAATATCGATATTGACAAGTGCCCTGTCGATCACTGGTAACTGACGAAGAAAATTTAGCACGCCTATAGTAAATATTGAAATACTTTGTGATTACTGAAAAGAATAGCAACTGAATATTGCTTTTATTGACATTTATTGTATAAACAGTATACAGTGTAATGATGCAATTTTTAATGGGTTTTGTTAAAACGATTTAGGCAAAGATCAGAATGTTACAACTGTCTCAGTCACGTTTCTACTAATATTTCTTCCCAGCAGTGTCGCGTTTTTCTTCGCAACAAATTTTTCGCAAAACCTTCTGACTTGGAATGCTGTGATCTTGCGTTTCGCTTACCGCGAAACTGTATCGAACGGCGTAAACGGAAAGATAAACAAAGTACGCACGGCGCTTGACGTGCTAATCAACGAATTCGTACGTATTGGTGGCAGATAAGTAGCGAAACTGTCGTAATTCATAAGTGAATTCATATTTCTACACGAAGACGTGGATCTTTTGCCACGTTTGAGAAAAAAAGATCATGTATTCATAGATTACGGGAAAATCTTGCCGTCCGATCTGTCGGGACGAGAGCCAAAAATACACCTAGGAACCTCTTCACGAATTTCAGTCTCGTAGTCACGAACCCAGCAATCCCATCGAAGCGCGACACCTAATCAAACCTATTCCACAACTAAATCACGTCTAGAAGGAACGACCTACACGTTTCCTCTCCGAGACCCAGGCAATTCGAGCTGCCGGTTAGGTCTGGAGACCGCGATAACGGTTGGCGTCGTCGTTCCGAAAGCGACTCGGCCGTCGTCGCTTCGTCCCGGTTGCCGGCAAGTCCCGTTAGAGTAGTCTCCGCCTGGGAACCTCATCCAGGGGGGATATCGTCTTTGTACCTCTGGAAATCGTAAGATTGGTATCGCGTTCCTCTCTCTGATATTGCGTCTCACCAGGCGGCGTCGTAGCCGTCCTCGCCGTCGCCGTCATTGTCGTCTTTTATTTCAAGGGAAATTAACGACGACCGGGCGAGTAATTGTCGGCTGTTAAGCCGCCGCGGAACGTAATTACGCGAGGACAAAGCGACGTAGCAGGAGTAAATACGGAAACGCGGCAGCGAGGGAAACGAATTTGTCACGACGGTTTTCGGGCGGAGTGCTACGAATTGGATAGAGGCGACGAAACTTCATCTTCTTCTTCGTCTTCGTCTTCGTTGCTTTCGTCGGTCGGAGCTAGCGAGTTTTCCAGGCTTCCGTGGCTCGGTGCTGTCGATGATAGGCGCGCGATAACGAGCACAATGGACGTTGCATAATTTTAATTGAACGCTTTGTCCGGTCGCCGTCTCCTTCGCCAGAACCGGAGACCGGTAACGGGATTACGTGTCAGGAATGATTTTAGTCGAACGCCCGTCGCATCCTCCTCGGACCAGTTCGATTTTATAATGAGTTCGATCGCGGTCGCTCCCCTTTTGTCCACGGCCAACGAGGAAATCCGGTGCATTCGAAGAATTTCATTAGAAGTCGGGAGTCGCTCCGCGGAACTTTCAGACACCTTCCTATTTCAACCGGGGTTTACTTCCCGCCATTGACAGCTGTCAAACCGATACTGTCTTTCTTTATGTTCTTCCTTCGAATGGATTGTTCGTACTATTTTACACGAACATTTTATATAAACAATAATAAACGACTGTTCTTTTTAAAATAGACTTATCACTTTGCTTGAAAATAGATTTATCGCCATCGCGTAATTTATCTTTACAACAGATAGGAAGACTATATGCAGACACTGTTTAGGAATTGAAATTAACATTCAAATGACCGACCATCGTGGTAACTGATTTTCCACGTGATAATTTTCCGCGTGTTCACTTCTCTTGCACTTGTTTCCTATTCTCTCGAGTCTCTCTCTCGACTTTCAAGGAGATACACGTACGCCGTCTCTGTTATTTAATTTCTCTTGATTCCAGTAAAGAGCACGTTCTCTTCCACGACTGTGAGAATTTTTACCCCGCGAGAGACAAGTTAAAACGACCACAACAACTGACAAAAACTGCAATTCTTCAGAAACGTTTAAACGTTCCACGCGATAGCACCGACCCGATAACGTTTCTATTTGGAACGTAGCGTTACGCGCGATGCTGTTCATTGCGTAACAATGACGACTCGAAACTGCATCTTCCGCGCTTTCCAAGCGTAATTCAATTCGTAATGTAACGTCTGGCTTTCACCGATGTCTGAAAGTACGCGAAAAGATAATTCCTCCCCCTCCCCCCCTCTCTCCCCTCCACGGGAGACGACATCTTAACGCCGCGAAACTCAGCTGTCAGATAATGCCTGTTATTAATTTGCAAGGACGGTAATGCGACTTCTGCGCTGAATAGGGTCGCGCGTTTCGCGCAACTAAAGACGTTGCTTAATTAAATTAGCAGTTACAGCTAATGCCGACGTAAGAGAGAGAGAGAGAGAGAGAATCCCTCCCTTTTCACTCGTTCGAGAGGGCATCATCGAAACGGTGCGCCATGTCACCTTCCCGCGATGTACAAATTTCTCTCCGCGACTGTGACATCTTATATTTCAACTAAACGAATTACCTTGCCCCCTTCCTCGCGAATTCGCACACTGCTTGAGAATATGCCGCGACGATTTTCCAACGCGTGGCAATTATCGGGTTGTTGTTTCAAGTCCTTGACGTTCGAATTCCTTTCCAAGATAAGCGCGCAAATGTAATTCTACCAAACTTGACTCTTTCAATACATTATTTTTAATGTCTGTTGCGCTAGAACATTGTACATTTCCGGTTTGATAACGTCCGCAATCAAATCGGTCAAATCTTGTACAAACAAGACGTATCTGCTTGCGAGCTATTATCACAAGATACATACTACCACCAATGAAAAACAGACTGCAAATCTTCCAGTTCAATGTGGACGTCGAACGATAACGAGGCAGCCGGCACCCAGCGTCGTAAAAGCGTAGGCACTCGTGAAAATTTAGCTCGCACGTCGCAGCCAACCGAATCGAATTCCCCCGTACGTGCTCGTATTAGTCATTAACATTCGCGGAAAGGTGGAACCGACTGCTACACAACGTTGCACACACGTTAAGAAGAAGCACTCTGTACGTACGCGTGGTAATTAACCGGCGAGCAATTACTCCTTGTCCGTTGAATATGACGAAACGGGTGATGCGGTAACGGCAAGGTAGGTACACGGTACCGAAAGTCCTGGTGATCGCGCGATGCACTTATTTCGGGGGAATTAACGAGCGTGGGTTTGCCGTGGGTAGACGGAAGGGTCGAAGGGCGCGGCGTGGAGCACGGGGAGCGAGGGAAGGGGGCCGTGTGCAATTTAATCGTCGTGAATTAAGCGCCAGGGGACGTAATTACGCGTAGAACAAAGCACTGGCCCCGCGCGGTCCGCGCGGCCAAGTAAATACGGAAATATAATGGTACAAATTTGTCGCGAGTGCACGGCGCTGCATCCGTTATCGGCTCGAGCCATTGCGAGGGGGGGGGGGGGGGGGGGGGGGGGGGACCGTTTTCGCCTATACACCACAGGTGGGGCTCGCGAGTGCAATTTAAAAGTCCATTTGTTTCTGGATAACGTCAGGAAACGCGGACGCCGACGGTACACGCGTTTCATCCGAAAAATATTGTGCCGTGGAAATGGGCGTGTGGCGCGTAATGGTAACGCGCGGCTTCCGCGGACGATGAGTTAAAAATTGGGGGCGGCAGGGGGGCGAGGAGAAGAGGCGCGGATAAATTTCCCGATAGCCAGGCTGCCAAGGACTTTTTGTTTGCCGATTCTCGCGCGAACGAAGAGAGAACGAGGGGAGTGGACGAGTGTATTTACGTTTCGAAACACCTCGCGCGGCGAGATTGCAAAGAAGTCTCTTAAAAATGGAAATCCGACGATGTGCCAATGTTCCGAGATAGTCTTTGACACAAAATTGAAGCAATAAGTCTCTGTAATGACGGATGTATCGGCGATTTCACACACAAAAAAAAAAAAAAAAAAAAAAAAAAAAAAAAAAGAAAAAGAAAGAACCTGCGGCGTGTCGTTTCAACCTTGCATATCAATTTACGAGCATCCTGTCCACGCAGACCGTAACCATCTTCGTTCACCTTGTCCCAATTGTGCTACTCGTTGATCGAAGGAATCTAGTTCTAGGAAACAGCTCTCGTTCTTCGACCGTGGCATGCACCATTCAAATCAGTTCCTCTATACATTACAGGCAACGACGTCGTCACACCGTCGGTTTACGGTTCATCGCGAACAGTCGACGATTAAGTGAACGCAAGAATTCCACGAAGAGGAGAAACCTCGTCTCTGGCTCGCGCGTGTCCACGTCCTTGACCAATCTAATTAAGCGGCTCGCTTTTTGCGATTATTTCGTGTCGCGTGTTATCTACGGTGTGGCCGTGACGATCCGCGCGATTCATTCTTCGCTCCTTTATTTCGTGCCTCCCATCTCCCGGAAGAGTTTATTGATCGGCCGGATTATCATCGAGGTCGTTGACTCGCGCTATTGCGTATCACGCACTTCTACGCTTATCTATGCACGATACGCGCCGCGTGACAGTGAACCGCTGGCGAAGCTTGAATTGTACTCGTTCGAGTATCGCTCTCGTATTTTTTCCAACTTATCGCAAAGTCAGCCGACTAATCGATTGTACGTTACATCGTGCCGGCTATGTGTGCGTTTTCAATGTTAAGCGAACTTTTGCGCAACTTTCCTCGCGTTGAAGAAATCGTGTCGAAAGCTTACAGAGTTACAAATACCGCGCGACTCCAGTTATTCGGAACACGTTTGGTAAACGGTACTTCGTTTCGAAATGTACCGACTTCGATTCTGACACGATGGCGATACGCGAAATTTACGCGAATCGCGTTTTGACCGACTAAAATCTGGATTACACATTACACGGATGGACATATTTTGTGAATTTCGATCGTAACTTTTGTTCGAGGTAACGATAAACACCAGAATTACACGCCTGTAATTAATTGTTACAACAAGGTATCTCCATGTATAAAAGATGTTATTTTCCTACGTCGATGTTTGTTTAATACAGAAACTGAAACCGAAATATTGTGAAGGTTTAGGTATTATAACCGATATTTGTTCCCACATTATTGTAATATAACCGTTATTTGAGAAATCGGTTTTAATACTGGTATAAGACGGTCATACCGGTATTTTCATACGTATCTTATCGGTATTTGATGTTCACAACGATAAAAATACCGAAATATATATCGGCACGGTACCGTGTTACTGACGAAAACACACTTTTCATTTTCTACGTACAGTGACTCTTATTAATATTCGGACATCGTGCTATTCAAAATATTATTGTGGATTTCGATTGTTTATAATAGTAAATTTGGATTAATTTTTAGTAGCATAAATTTTATTTATTTATTGCACATACTTTTCTTAATATCAAATAATAAACTGAACTATGTCGAAATGTAGCGTGGCAAAAATATTCGGACATTTGAAGAACTACAATATTTGGACCTGAAAATTGTTAACATAAACAATAATTAATATTTTGTTCGGTAGCCCTTAACATCTGCTAACCGCTAATATAAATAAAATAAAAAAAATCTAAAAAAAAACCGCTAATAAAGATAAACAAAGTGTACGTGTGTATAAACGTCATCAAATTTCCTATTGGCAGCTTTATGAAAACATTTAATCACTGTTTCCTTTTCCTTTTCCAATATATTAATATTTTATTTATTATATCGAAATACATCTACCGACTTAACATCGTTTCGATAGCATCATACTAGTATTCGCACCATTTCGGTTTCATCAAACGTCATTGAATAGTAATCTAAATTTTACCGGTATCCGTAATACCGATTCGGTCTCTGGTTTAATAAGTGTACGTGTGTTACCGCGTTGCGCGAAGCATTTAGTCAAAACACGCGACAATCGCGTTATTTCGTATTACGTCCATTGCGCTGGTAGATGTTCCTCGTTTTGTCCAGGCGGAAGACAACGTCTGTCCGTCTCGTTTCTTGTAGCCAGTAATATATACGTGTTTGACGAGCACATTAAAAATTCCCGGTGCCGGCGTGCCGTAAATTTGCACAGCGAAATACACGACCGGCGGAAGGTAAAGTTCCGTGGAAAACAAGGTTTATTTAGTCAAGGACGAGTACGTTAGGATGGACAAAGGAGCCAGGAGGTTAGCGATATAATTTATTTGCCGCGTTGGGTGGGCGCGCTCGTGAAGAACAACAAGGGAAACACCGGGCGGCTGCTGCAGCGTTAGAGCGAACGAGGATAAACGAGTGTCATAATTAAGAACGTTCCGGGGAAAAGCTCACGTTCACGACACTTTGAGCGTTCTCGCCGCTTTATCGTCGCTTCGTGTGTCGTTTCAAGTGCCGGAATGTTGCGTGTGCGCGTGCTGCTGCACACGCGTGTGTACACGCGTCTGCCATTTCGCTCACTTCCGGAAATTGCACGGCGTGAATTTAGTGCCGGCGTGCCCTTCGACAGCTTGGCTGAGAACACTTCCCGCCGCGGCGTGGCGCGACGCGGCGCTCGTGTTGCATCCGTGTGCCCCGTATTTAGGTTATACGGGGTGTTCCACAAAGTAATCGGGCAACGAGAAACTCGTGGCGAAAGTAAGATGGCCATTAACGCTTTCGCGTTGAACCCTCGTCTAATGAACACTCGAGTGCTCCCGTGGCGAGATTTGAACGCGCTGCTGCCGCCGTTTAAATGCTCGCAGCGTACGCTGCCGGCGCAGGCATGCGCGTGACGCGTTGCCTTTATGCGTCGAGTGCCGTTGAACACGTTGAGCAAGTTAAAGTCGGAAAAGAAGAAGCGCCTCTGCGAGTTCCCGAGAAATCAGGAACCCTCGATTAGGCTTGAAAATCGTTGAAAATCCTTTCTGAAAAAAATAATGACGGAGCACAAATTATATACCCGATGAAGACGCAAGACCTGGTTACGAAACGATCGCAACGCCGTTTCAACCTTGATAATTTCGCTAAAATTTTGGAATATGGAATCACACGTGTATATGCATATATTAATTTCGCAATAGAATAAATCATCGCCAGGATAAGAAAATACGGGGGAAGATTATATCGCCTCTAATGATATTCAGTTGTCGGGATGTTTATCGTCTACGGTATCAGGAGATCATATAAACTCGGAGATTGTTTTGCCTATCTTATATCTGCGATTGCAAGCTACATTATGTTTAATGCATGAATTAACGTAGGAAAAGGCGCGCGGAATACAAACGGTCCTCGTTAAGAAGTCACCAACGATCGAAAGAGTTTTGTGACGCGCACCGCGCCATCGAGTCATTAATTCGATTCGAATGATGCGCGATCATTTTTTATCGCTGAACGACCGTCAGCTTTAGTCGCCAGATATCCTATTGAATATAAACGTGACGGAATTACGGCTGTGTGTAATTATAGATCGGACTACTAAGTGTTACATAGACTACTGAATGTTGTTAAAACTATGTAACAATTTAAAATTTGCCAGGAACTTTATGATCAAAGCACAAACCTGTCAACAAACTTATTCTCTGGAAATAATATTCAGTTCAATTGTTTTAGGTCTTACCACAAGAATGTAAATTAGTTTGAAATATAAAAGTGTCTCCATTGTCAACTAAAAATAATATTCAGTCCAATTGTTTAATTCTTCTCTGAAGAATGTAAATTAGTTTCAAATATAAAACTGTCTCCATTCACATCGTTTCAATTCTACATTAACATAGCTATAATTGTAACTGAGTTAGAGAAAGAATTACCATTCAAAGTATTTACATTCGTGTACCTTGTAGTTGAATAGCAACCTTCTGATGCATTCGAACTAACACCTATCTATAATTTTCCTGCCACAAACAAAAACAGGCATTTTTAAAAGGACTTTCGACGAACAACGCCATTAATTAAACGATGAAAAGGACTTCACTTAAGGAATCATCTGGGAAACACCGACATCAGATCAAAAGCGGAAACGGTTGTAATTCGCGGTTCGATCAACTTTCGAGATCGAAGATCTCGAGTGCGCTTGTGCGCGCGAATTTTCGCGGAGTCGTGAACAAAAAACGCGGACCAGCCGGCCAGCCATCGAGCCCGGCCGCGTTTTTCTTTTTCCCTTGCTCGCCGAAGCGAGGTTTGATTCGACCGCGATGACATCGTTGACACGACATCACGCTAATCCCCCTTTTTTTTTTTCTGCCACGTTTGTGGTGACTCAGCGACCGTCACGCTTGGTGCACGCTGCGTACACCACCCCCTTCGCCCCTCCCAATCCAAAATAAAAGCAAAACAAGGGCAGAAGCGTGGGAGAACGAAAAAAATAGAAACTGATGCGAAGAGAAACAAGGGGAACAGGGAAGGAGGAAAGAAAGAAAAAAAAAGGAACGTGGAAAATCGGAGAACAGACCGCGTGTACGATTTGATACAATGGTCCTCGCGCGAATATTCGAACCGCGGGGCTTGTTCGCGACCAAGACGACGGTGCACAACGGGACGACAATTCAAATTTCCATCGTGTACGCCGGCCAGCCGCGCATTTTTTTTTTTTTTTTTTTTTAGAGAAACGCGCCCCGTCGCCCAGTTGGCGCCGAAACCATTGATTAAAGTCCGGCGCCGACCCATTTTTCCCCGCCACTCTGCCTCCTATATATTTCTCCACCCTCTTTCTTCCATCCCTCTCTTTCTCTCTCTGATTCCCCGGTTCCCGCTACACCTCGTCCTTATCAATGCTCTTACTCCTTCTATTTTTGCCTCCGTGTACGACGCGTACGCGCTAACTTTTTGGCACGGAGACGTGACCGCGTTAGTACCGCCCCGATTGAGAATTACCGACACCACTTGGCTCCGACTGATCTATAAACCTGCGATGTCTCTGCAAAGTATCGCCAGCTAGTCTGCCGTGCGTGTTTCGCGTATATCGCTCGCGTGTATAAAGCATCGTCGACAGACGATACTGCGATCTTCAACCGTTTCCACGATCGTTCGTTACTCGTTTCAGGTGGCTGACAAAAGTCTCCCTGCCCCGGAGTGCAAGTGAAAGACACTTGCACGCTATAGAATGTCATTGATATGTATCTTTTCGTTTGGATTTTACAAAAATATTAGGTTGGACAAAAAGTGATTGCGATTTTTACCTAATAGATGGACCATGTGTGTGTATTTTAAAATGTAACCAATTTCATTTACCGTGTAATCTAAAACTTAATTGTTTGTTTGGCGTTGATTTCAAAATGGAAAATCAAAAAGTAACATTTTCGTCCTCCGAGGAAAAACGCTTTGCAAGCTCATAGAAAATTAATTATCCGACAACAATTATTTTTGCTAAATTTCACTACTGACGATGATATCGAACCTTTATCAAAAAAAAAAAAAAGAAGAAGAAGAAAAATGTGAGAACACCTCTGAACGCTTTTTTGAAAAGCAAAGTTGCCCGAAAAATGGCAAAAGGTAATCAAACAAGATGGTTAATGTACTGTCTAATAAAGTTTCTCGTGAAAAATTCGTCTTTTATTATATTTGTACACACACAAAGAAAACCGCAATTACATTTTGGCCAACCTAAATTGATTCCAGTTGTATTTGGTTGATGATCAAAACAATTTGAAACGACAAGCTGGTCTACCGGTACTAAATGCGCGGTATTGAAAATTTTGAGGTTTCCAGAAATTCTTGGATCTCTAGGGTCCTTTGGGTCCTTGTGTGTCTTTCCTTTCCAAGAAATCGCCGGAATTCCTGAGGTCCTCAGGAGACTCAGATCCCTGGTGTCCTTGGCATTTTAGCAACCTTGATGTTTCGGAGACCTTGAGGTTTCCAAGCGACGACGATTCAAACCGCAAACTTGCAGAACACTTAAAACCTTTCAAAGCTTTTGGATTCTCATTCGTTCAGAATATTCAAACGATGTTCCAATGGCCAACACAATACTGTAAAGAGAGTCCTTGACGCAGGAGATATTTTATCCAGTAATCGCTACATAGTGTTAACCATTCCATCAATCATCAGAGCTGAGAGACTTTGCGTTTCAACTGCCAAAAACGTACAAAACCGAAGCTGTAACGCTGCTGTACGCTTCCTTTTTACTCGAATGGTTTTATTTAAACTGTAGTTTCGTTTAATGCCGTTTCAACGGTGAAATATTGGTGCAAGAATAAGGCACAATAGGACGATACATTTTCAGAATAGTATCGATTCCGAATTTGTACCGCTACATTTAACAAGCACCAGCGAACCGAAGATGCATTGCACAGTGATGTATAGCCTGCTTGATAAACAGTCTATTGAAGTTGCTGTTTCTGAAAATACCCGCGTTGTACTTACTTCTCTTTTCTTTTTCATGATTTAACCGACTGGCGGACCTGCTCCGACTTCCCGCGAGAATTTGGTAGGAAACACATCGAATTCTAGAAAAAATTTCCCCCGGTTCGAACAGGTTATCCTAACTTAACTTGATTCAACGCGTTTCTAGCTACGGCGAGACCGTAAAACGTAATAGATAAAACATCGTCGGAGGAACGAAATCGTTCGGAATATTCGCGGTAGCGAGCAGCACGCGATCGAGCGACATTTGATTTACCGCGCGATTCCAAGCGTCGTCGGAATTTGTCGTCGATTTGCGAGATCGCGCAGCCGGACTGATAAAGGCTTGAGCCGCGGTGAACCGATAAGATCGTTTCCGGTGTCGTTCGTTGCATTATCATACGCTCGCGTCGCTCGCGTTTATCGAGCGAGACGGCGACCGGCCGCCGAGATTTATTGCGATCGGCTCGCCCGTGAAATATTAGCAAACGAAACCTATTAGTACGTGTACGCGCGTGACAACCTCCCCACGCCACGCGCGTGTGGTATTATTTTTCGTTAAAATAATAACCGGCCAGCGCGCGCGGAATTTCGTAAGTTAAAAAACGCCGGGCACGGTTTACGGGGGGGGAGGGGGGAGGGGGCAGAAATTTATTCCGCCTACGGAACGAAAATACAACACGTGAACGCGGTAATATAATATTATCGAAAACACGGAGCGTGTGTTTATGTGATTTATTCGATAACGAAGTCCGAAATCGAAATTTATATTACGCCGGGCGAGAGGGAGGGGGGGGGGGGAGCTCCGATTGCAATTGATTAACGTATCACGTGCATCGTGCACGCTATCCATTACAGCTTGCTCGTTTCTGTTTGATACGACCACAATGACTGACCCGCCAGCACCCGCCAATCGTTTACCGGTGACGTCTCGCCAAAATTACCACCGAATCGGCTCTGACTCTTTCGAAAAAAATTCGTTGGCCAGAACACTGCATAACTGGATCCTCTAATTTAATAACGATAAGTCACCGTTCTGTCGTCACGCTTCTAGGAATCTTATGAGATGGCTACTTGAAGTCAAACTCCACAGACTGTGAAAGTAATTTTTTGAAAATTATATAATCGAATGTTTCGTAATAATCAGTTCACGCGCAGCACAGACTACAAAAGAGTAATTTTGAAAAATATACTTCGCTTTTGGCGTAAATCTCCAATTTAGCGGCACTCCTCAATTTTGACCATTCTCAGATGCCTTCGTATGACACTTGGCATTTCGTTTTATTTATGTTTTATCAAAAAACACAGATTTTAAACTAGAAATTTGGAACCGAAACTTTCAACATTCGCCCGAGAGAAAGAGATAATGAACGTACGACAAACCGATAGTCTCACCGATCGTTATCGATTTAACGACTTGCTTCAGATGGATCAGCTTCAACCTATAAAAAAAAAAAAAAAAAAAAAAAGGAAAGGGAGGAAGCAGACGAAGAAACTAAATTCTTTGCGCCGTCTTTTCCCCTTTCGATACGTGTAATTTTTATTCGAAATTTCTATCAATCATCGAGAGGAAGACTCGCGATTCCGCGCCGATGGCGAGCGGTCAATTAACGGATTTAAATGGGGAGGGCTCGCCCGCGCGGAACTCGTGCCCGTTGTTCTGCGTTACGATTTGTAAATTGCAGAATTTGATCCGCGCGGATCCACACGCGCGCTGTCGCGACCGTAAAACGAGATAATTAATGAACGCGATGAAACGGTAACGCCGGAGGATCCGGCTTGCCGATATCCCGCGGAATATTTCGAATGTTCGCGGCCGACTATCTTGCAATCAAGATACCCGATACGATTGCAGGCGCAACACCGGGCCGGAAACGGTTACGTTTTCCGACGTAATCGCGATATCACGTCGAAAGGCGATTAATCGTCCCGAACGAAATTCGCTTGTTATCGATGCTTGTTAAAATTTGTACGATCCGTCTTACGATGAAACGGTTACGTTCTCGAGCGTCGAACGATCTATATACTGTTAGCACGAGAATGTTAAATATTTTGAATCCTGCTCTAGTCTATATTTCCGTTGGACATTTTTGGGCTCATTCTCTTTAATATTTATTAGACTAGGATTCGGAAACGCCGCACAGCGTAGGATGTACACGCTGTTACAATTAATAGTTGTGCCTCTGAAGCAAGTCTTGTAATTTCTGTAATAGTGCAAAAAATTTAATTATCAAGAGAAGTGTCTAGAGTTTAAGATTCATTACGGAACAAAGCAATAAATTTAATTTCAAGGTGTTTAACAAACAATTTTTTCACAATGTCAAAGTTAATTTAAAATGAAAGAGTTTGTTCCAAATATTTTTTGTATTATTGTTCATGTACCAAAGAATAATGAATACTATTAAATAATAATAATTTATTATACCGTTCTATCTCATAAGTGTAAATATTTAATATTTAGTAAATTAATGCACTTGAAAGAAAATTTTACTTTCCCGCGTACTAAACAGTGTTTTCCAAAAAGTTTGATCATTTTCTTACTGTATAAAGTCCAATTAAGAGATTTAGCCTTATGCATATTGCTTCATGCCATCAGTTTCCCTACTTTCCCCTACTTTCCGGACAATACTTGATAATGGAAGAAAATTAGTCGAACTCTGCAAGATCAAGTGTCGAAACCGACGAAAGCGACGAAAAATTTGTAAGAGAAGCATCGAGAGCATCGATAATCGACCGAATTATACATCGACGCTATAAAAAAAACGTGGTACGGCACGACGCGTGAGAATATCGGTGCGCGAGAATATCCGACGAGGAAGTACTCGTCAGACATTTCCGTCGCCGTTGCTGGCTTAAATCCGCAGGTTAAGGCGCCGCAGTAGGTAACGATCGTATTTTGCCAGCATAACGAAACGTCACATACACACGAGCCCCGGCTAAGGATCGAAAGGGGCGGCGATCCCTGGCTTTTATTATTGGCGCAATAAAACGTCCGTAGCCGAGTAATAATTTAAAAGTCGGGGCGCTGTTCAGCTGGGGCAGCTCCGGCGCGGCGCGAAGCTGCGCTCGACTCTGTACGCCTCGATTCGACGAGCTGCCAATAAGCCAGCCTGTGAATCCTTTCGGCTCGCGTTACGCGAGCCGCACGGTGGCTTTTTACGAGCTGCCCTGCAAACGATTTAAGATCGAACGACGCGGCACGAAACGTGAGCTTGGAGCGCGAGGCGCGTTTAACTCGTGAAACCTCGGTGCGAGGTTCAGCGAAACGGCGACGGCAGCCGTTGAGTTACGCCGTAAGAGCGGCCGAAGGTTCCCCCTCGAGCCGGAAGTTTCGAATGGAATAATTTATAATTGGAAGGCCAAAGTTCAAAAACTATTAGCGGATGGAAGTTATCGCGTATCGATTTCCAATGTTGGCAGTACAACGCAGCTAACGTTGCGTTAATCGACGAGGAGTTTTACAACGAGAGTTTCGCTACGTTCTGTATAGATGTTCTGTTGGTACTTGTAGCGAGTTGTGACAGCGTGCAAGTGTAGTGAGAACTTGGTACGTTTTCGTCACCGCCAGTATTCACTTTTCCTTCACTCCTAGATTAATAAACTTTATATTTATATCAAACCACTTGATTAAACCACGTCCCGAACTTCCGAAAAACGACTGACCGGTGGTGGTTCGTTTCAGAGGGATCGATAGAGAGCCGCCGCGATTTTGTCCCGTCGGGCCGTGAAAGAACGTGCTCTAGTAAGTTTTTCTGGGACGTGGTGAAAATCGATCCGCGACGACGCCTGAATAAGCGCGGACGACGTATTGTCGAACGTTGGAAGAATACGGGAATTGTCGTTAGTCCGTCGGTAACACGGTTGAATTGTGCGCCAGAGAGATCGGGAATAGATATCAGGTCGGACGTTCGGTGTAACGAGGTTTTCTGTTATCGAGTCTGAGATACCACCGACTGCCTCACGGAGAGGCAGACAGTCGGTGAAAAATGTCGGTGAATACCGGTCGCGATGCATTTCCGTGTAACTGTGTCGGATGTGAAACCGTGAAGAGGATTGGGAGGGGAGGGGAAGGGGACAGAGGTAAGGAGAACAGAGTCACTCGGGGATCCTTTTCTTCTTCCAGTTCTCTCTCCACCACGATTCTCCTCTTCTTCGAGTTTTCTTTTCTTCTTGTAGCGATTGATATTTTGGTTATTATTTGCGAATCTCTCGACCGGGCCGAGTTCTGTCGCTTTTAGCCGAAGAACGGAAGGAACGCACGACTGGACAAACAGAGCGATTCCAACAACAATTTCTGTTGATCTTCTTGCCGTATACAAAAATGCCACAATACCTGGGAAAATCAGAAATAAAAATTCGACAAACGCTTGCGTCCTCGAAGCAATAAAATATACTTTAAAATGATCTGAAATGTGTAAATATATATATATATATATATATATACAAAATTCGACGTTTATTCATAATCGGTGCGACCGATCGCACAAAATCCAATTAACCTCCGTCTTTACTTCCGAGTAAGTCATTTATAGTCTTCGGGTAGTATCCTTACTCCTCCTAGGAATTTCGTAAGTGTTAGAAAGTCTGAGGATCCTATGTGTCTATTTTATGTTGTTATCCTCTAGCGTGAATTTTATTGCATTACCGACTTTCTTTACAGATATTTTATTAGTCCCATTGTAGAGCTGTTTGATCGATTAATTGCGAGATCGATTTTGTCAAACGTTGGGTCGCAATGACTGTAAAGAGGCACGAGCGCGCGTCGGGGGGGGCAAACACGTCGGTGGTATAATGAATGCGAGTGGAAATCGAAACGAAAGAGACAAAGCGTAGCGGTAAAACGATTTTTTGCTGGGCCACCGAGGGGAAAAATCGTCTTTGCACGTTTTTCCGCGGGGAGATCGGAGTTCGCGCTGGCTGGCGAACTACTCTCGCGCGATATGGTCGACGGACCGGCGTTTTTGCCGCTCCTTTTTCCGATAATTAATGTTCGCCGGCGCAGGCCGGAGGAACGTGGATGGAGGACAAATGCGAAAGAGGAGGCGAGGCCAGATTAATGATAGTTTTACTTGCAGCCATTGTAAGAACGATGAATTTGACGCTATCACGCGGGTGCTAAGGATTCCAGATGCGGAAAGAAGCGAAATTTATTAGTCGAACGTATCCTGCCTGGAATCCAAGATTTCATACAATTTGCCGCGATGAATTTCAACCGGAGGAATTCCGTTTTTTTTTTTAACGTGGCGTTGATGTTTCTTACGATCTAAACCGATGCAATCTCGATCGTTTTACCACAGAATAAAAACAAAAAAAAAGAAAAGAAGAAGAAAAACTTCTGACTCTGGCTTCCAGAGCTGAAGAAAGTTACGTTCGAACTCTGAAAGGATATATTTCCACGCGGTTGTAAAACAGGATCAGATCTAATCCGAAAGACAGTAACAGTAAACTGGAACAAACATTTGACTCGATTTTGGCCTGATTAAAATCGCGCTGTTCTGGATCGATGGGCCTTCGATACGTGGCTGTTTTCCCGAGCAATAAAAGCAACCCGTCGTTACCCTCGCCTCTCGGTCAGATAATACTGCTTTCTCATTCCCTCGCGTGAAATACTTGGGTTTCTTTTATAAAAGAAATAGAAAAATGTATATTTCTTTGTTGAGTTCCCTTCGAAAACGTCACAGAGTAGAATATGCCAAACAATTTCGACCCAGAGTATTGCTCTGAAACATTATTCTTGCAATTGGCTTGCATCGTCGCGCGCCGCGTAATATAAACAACCATGCCGAAAAAATCGTTGGAGGGGTCGCGAAAATTACATCTCGGGTGTTAAAAGGAACGAGCGACAGAGAGTGGTAGTGGCCACGTCGATACGTCCGGGGGGAGGCTTAATCCAACGAGGACCGACATAAACCACGGAACTTATATACCGTGGTAACGACGCGCACCCGGCACCCTCTGAGGCTCGATGGTATTGGACGACAGTCGACGCAGGATCGTGCCGGCAGGAAAAGCGCTGCCTCTCCCCAGGAACGTGCTCGTCGCCGCCGCGACGTGCTTCTCTTTTCTCGCCTCCTTTCCATTCTTCCCTCTCCCGTTTTGTCCCTGTTTTTCTTTCCCAGCCTTTTCTGCCACTTCCTCTTTCCTCGCTGCTCTCCTCTTCCCACAGCGACGATACAACGCGACAAGGAGCGTTTCTCGATCGATACCTGGCACTGTTTATTCTTGCCCTACCTTCGAGTACCGCGGGGAAAAAGCAACTGGGTGACGCGTGATGCAACCTGAACGGGGGAGGACGTCGAGGCGCGCTCGTGTGACACGATAACGATAACAAGGGAAGACTGGCTAAAATCGGGAACGCGAGCGAATCACGATGACTTTCGCGTTGCTCGACGCTGCCGGGAACCAGAGGCGACGTGGCCTCGTCGAAGAAACGCATTTCCGCCGCGTCTCGGCGAGAGAGACATTTCCTCCATGTCGCGCGCGATTTCAGGCGTCTGACGCGCCTCTTGCCCCCGTGCCTCGCTTCTCTCCCCTGGTTATTTATTGCCTCGCGCGCAATTCGGCAAATTATTTCCGCGGATAGGTGAAAGAGAGAAAGGTTCGCGCGAAACGCGGCGGAAATCAAGCAGGAGGACGAACGGCGGAATTTCGGTGAAACTCGTCAACGAACTCGGGACTAGTCGTAAACTGGGATTCGAAATTTTCGCGTTGAAACGGGTGTAGGGGGAGGTGTGGGTGCCCCCGTTGAAAATTGTTGCGTTACATCCGGAAAGTTCCGGACGAACGTCGGGGAATTTCGGAATAATTGCGCGGCCGATTTTCTGCAACGAGAATTGTTGAGGAAGCGCGAGTTTAACGAATAAGGCAATTATTTGCCCGTATGTTTCTGCAAACTGATCGACCCATCCCCTGTTAACGTTCTCCAGAACTCTGAATTTTGATCTGGCGGATGAACGACGAGATCTTTTTATAAAAACTGCTGTTACTTCATGCGAGAAAATTTAATTCAATTATTCAGGTTGGTCGGAAAATAATTGCGTCTTTTAACATCTTGTAACTTTACCTCGTAATTTTTCGCAAGGTTCCTGCGTTTATCGTGTTCGTGTCGTATGTAATCTTGAAGAGTATATTCTGGCCTGTATTTTGAAATCAATCGGTTTCTGTTTCAAACACAGTTCAGCTCTATTTCTGGCCATTGTAACAGCATTGGACGAGAAGCAAATTGGAGCAATTTTTCTTTACGTGTACAAAACAGATGGGAAGGCAATAGAAACTGTGCATAAAATCAACGATACATTTGGCTAGGATACTGTTAAGACACGTACAACGATTCAATAAGTTTCGATCCAATACTACCGCATGATAACCCTCAGCAGCAATTACCTTCCAAAAATTGAATGAATTAAGATACGAAGTTTTATGTCATCCACCATACTCCATTCTCAGTTTCTCAATCATTTGGACAATTTCTTGAAGAATAAATTCTTTAAGAACCAAGCTGATGCAGAAAACGCATTTCATCGACTCTAGGGGTCCGAAATTCTTTGTTACTGAAATAAACAAGCTTGTAGCTTGTGTAACAGAAGTGTGTCGAAGCAAATAGTTGTTACTTTGATTAACAAATTGAGAGACAGAAAAGCGCAATTGCTTTCCGATCAATCTGATAAAATTAGAAACTTGCAAAACTCGTTCATCACGCTTCCCTTCCGCCATCTTCTCGATACGAAACTTAACTTATAAACGACGATACCGCGAAGAAGTGGACTGTCCGATGGTATTTGCATTTGAGGCGGGAACTCAATAAGCTTCGTGGTAATTCGGAATTAGGATCGAAACAGATTCCGGGGGATTGGAAACTCGGGGAAAACTAGACACACTTACGTTCACGGTATCTTGATTTTCGCGATATTCCCGGTCGATTTGCATTTGTTTCAATTAACCGACCTTCGCCGAAACTGTTTCGAATCGAGGCTCGATTCTAATCCGCCCTCTCGGCGACTCCGGTTCCGTTTGCATAAACCCGCCATTGTTCCGCGCTTTACATGTATAATAAGAACGTCATAAAAAACGAGAGGAATAAGCCGAGATGGAGATGGTTCGGGACGGCGGAGAGTGGAGTAACATGGAAAGAGGAAGTAACGTGTTCGAATAAAATTTGCAAACGAATCAAGACGGCCGCTCGTTTATGTTCGCCGTTTCTGCGCGCTAGACACGAGAAAAATCGCGAGATCCTCACGAGGTGAAGCATCTCACTGCGAAGCGAAGTCAAGAATAAAAGTCGAGTCGGGGGCAAGGAAGAACAAGGGAATAATAATTTAATTTCGCCCGACGTTCCGAACACGCTGCTAGTAATTTTCTGGCGGAAACCTCCAGAAGAGGTTTCGAATTTTCCTGAAGGTATTCTTTATCGTGTAGCGAGCAGAACGAACGATCGGACGATTAATTATTACCATTAACGTAAGGAATTCACTGCGTCGAAATTGCGGGAATTATCGAGACGAGGATCTCCCTCGCTCCTCGTTCAAACCTCGATACTTCTCATAAATATGTAATCTTCCCCGGATTCCCCGCGAGAGATACGTTCGTTTAACATTGATTCGACCAAGCGGCGGGGATAATGTACCAGGAAAATCGTCGACTTTTCAACACCTTTAGACCTCATCGTTTATTCAATTCCTCCGCGAGATGAAACGAAGGGGGAGGAGAGGGGGGGAGGAGGAGAAAAAGAAGAGAGGAAAAAAAAAGAAAAGAGAAGAAAAGAAAAGGGAGGTACGCAAGAAAAACGAACGAGCAAAGCGCGCAGACTCGCGCTACATTATTCACGAAAACCGTTCATCCGTCCGACGCGCTATGCAATTTTTCATTGCGTCCCCGTTGTGCTCTTCGGTATGGAAAAAGGACGAATCGTCTCCACTTGGAGAAACGGATTCTCGGTTCTTTACGCGGAAACGTAACGTAACGTTCTCGTTGACGAAACGAGTTCGACACCGGCGAATTGCAACACGTGCTTGCAACACAATCGCCTAATTCCACGAGTTCGAAACACGGTCACGTGCTCCGCGCCCCGGCTGCATTCGAAGCACATAAAAGTGGCCGCGGTTGCGAAAAACCGACGACGACGACGACGACGACTACGTACTCGAAACTGTCGGATAAGTAAGTCGGTCGCGGGGACACGTGCGAGGCTTGGTAGCATTCGCTTTCTCCAATTACGCTCTCGATTGATCGATTTCAGCCGGGAAAGTGGCCACGTATCGCGCGAAACGCTATCCCGCGTGTTTCAACGACGATCGGATCGCGAGAAACGCGGCCGATTAGGCGTTGCGAAAAATTGCCGAGCACGGTAATTCGCTCGGGCGGGGTTTTAACGGCTGGCGCTGTTCACACCGGTTCGATTAATTGGGGATACCGGCGAGTCGAGCGTGTAATTAGGTTGTTTCGTTAGGTAATTCGTTATGCCGGGCGCGAGGGCGTTACGCCGCTTTCACCGATGGAATTGCTGGCGAGACTGTTCATCCTCGTCTCTGGCATTAAAGAGGCTCGTTCATATCTCGCGCTCGTGCGCAGGAAACACGTTTTAGAAGCGACATATTATACGAAGCCATCGTGATCGGCTCGCTGTTTGTGTCAATAATTGCCCGCGGCGTCTCGAATGGACAGAGCAAACGCCAGGAAGATACGAACTTTGCATTCGATGAAACTCAATAAACAAGATTTATTAATAGAAATCAATGTCGCGGGTATGTGCGACGCAGAAGTTTCCTAGAGATAGCTGATAGGCGTAACGTAAACGATGAAAAATACAATTTTCAAACGAGAGCTTCTTCGAGCGAGCAAAGGGACGATCGCCATTGCGTGACAAACGCCGAGTCGCCCGCATGGCGACAAACTCGAATTTCGCAAACTTGCCAGCAACTAGTGCCGCGAAATTAATCGCCGGTTCGTGGCGTTGCACCGTTTATGAAAGCGCCGGACATTTCCAGAAAATTTACGTTCTTAAGAATCGATCAGCGTGGCCGTGGCGAGGCGGTGTGCAGTAACGCTTGCCAACAAACTTGCCCGGGCAACGTTTCAGCCGGTTCCCTTTATTTGGACGATCGTTCCGCGCCGCGATGCATCGATTTCGTATTAGGGACGCGTTAACGCGTTGCTTAACGTTTTTCCGATCATGGGACCGCGTTCCGCCGCGGTAAAAGTTGCTCGAGCGCGAAGCGTTCTCGTGAATTATGGCCGCAGTGGCGTGTCATTTGTTGCGTTGTGTACCGCGCTTAAAAATGATTTGAACCAATAGATGCGAACCAATAAGCGCGAAGAATTGGAATAAATACGAGAAAGACAGCACAACCGTCCTTTTCGAACCGACAGAGGTATTTTAAAAATAAATTTCATAATTTAACCTCTTAGCAAGGTCTAACGCAAATTCTGCAAAACACTGTGATGCTTTAAACTATGCAAATACGTTGGAATAAATTGATATTTCGGAACGAATAAATTAAGGAATTTAACGTAACATTGTACACAGCTTTCTTCGACAGATTGCGAGAGACAAGTGATTATACATTATAGTACAATTCAAAAAAAATGATACACGCGAAAGCCATTACGGTGAGTTAAAGATGGTTCGATTGATCCCGAATTGTAAAAGAGAGGGAGAAGTCCATCGAACGAGGACCGACGGGGCGAGCGAGTTTGTTTCGTTAAAACACCGTTCCTCCGATCGTCCAATTTAATATAACAGAATCGCGCCATGTATCGTAATTACTTGGCAGTCACGTTGCAGGACTGTAAACGGCATTGTCCGGAGTCACGCGTGGCCATCTGTTTGGCGAGCGCGGCGCAACATAATTTCTACGGCGCGCGTCGCGCCATAAGCGTCGCCGAATTCTCGTGGGGTAAGCGTATTATCATAAGCCATAAGGCGCTTATCCAATCGACGTCCGATGCAATTACATACATTACGATTACCGGCGCGTGGTACAGCTCGTATCTGCGTCGATGCACGTCGAAGACAACGACGAGAGAGAGAGAGAGAAAGAGAGAGAGAGAGAGAGAGAAAGAGAAAGAGAAAGAGAGAAAGAGAGAGAGGTAGAGAGGCGACGCGACTCGAAAGAATGGGGAAGAAGAAAGAGAAAGCTGGAGCACGAGGATGCTCGAAAGTGAGGAAAATGAAAAGTAGACGCGATTGCTGAGAACGGTGAGGGGGAGGTGAAAGGACGAAGGCTCGATAAAGAGCGGGGATGAAATAAGAAACATTTCGAGCGCGAGGACGAGCAGACAAGGCATGGCGTTTCGTTTGACGGGGAGGATCGAAAGGACGGGGAAGGGAGAAAGGAGTCTTCATTACGTTGTGAAAGGCTGCCGTTTTAAGAGCAAACGAATAGGAATAGTTAACAATGAGACAGAGGCGTCTGGGAAACGGAAGCTGAAAAGGAAGAAAATTTGCACTTGATACCAGTAGGAAAGAAAAGGTCACAAATTAGAACATCCTACGTTTAATTTAATGACTTCTAGAGCACCGATTGTCGCTCCCCTTTTCTCGAGACGAAAGACTCTCGAATCGATTCTCCGACTGGCGCGATCGATGTTACGGTTGAATTGGCGGGAGTAACAATTGCACGATCTCTTAAACTCTGTGAAAGTAACGTCGACTTCTTACCGCACCGTGTATCAAAAACCATTCTCTAAGAAACTAAGATTCCCGAGGAGACATTTCTCGACGCGTCCGTGAAAAATTAATCATCTTTCGTCTAACTCGTAACTCGTTTGACCGACGAAACAATAAATCCAGCAGTTTAAAGTCTTTCATACAGTGCAATATCCAAGGCGTGGAAAATATTCTCGCTCGTAAAAAAAGGGGGAAAAAAAAATTTCAGTGCCAACCGCGGTCAGATTTCCATTCGTGGGATAACCGTGGAACGTGAAGAAAGGTAAGGCGTAACAGTCGGTCGTCCCTCTGCGGATCCATTGAACGAACGATACTAACGAAAGCGAATACGAAGCGACCGTTTCTACTGTCCTGTTTCTACTCCTCCTTCGAGACGGTCTAACGCGACGAGCGCCAGTTGAATCGTGAAATTTCATTCCCGAGCACATCTTTCGCAGAGTCGAGTCGAGTCGTGAAATTTCAGTGGTCGACACTGGAAGGACAGTTTTCGCGACGGCACAGACGGGAAATCTCCGCGTGCAAGTGGCACGGCGCGTCGCGCTCACGCTCGGCCTCGCCGCGAGCCTCGTTGTGAACGTTTCCATGTAAATCGCCATGTAAATCGGCGCAATCCGAAACGGAGAAGGACGATAGAGGCGTTGATTCGAACCGAATCGCCGCTACGTGGTTGAAACGCCGCGTTTCGTAACCGGTTAAGCGAACGCTCGCCACTGATAAAGCGTGTCAAGTTATTAAGATACTTTGTTCTGGCAGAAATTTGAAATTTGTTACAGATGTACGAACGTTCAAGCCACTTGGAATTTTCATTGTGAAACGAAGAACTTTTAAAAAAGTTTTTTTACCAAGTCGTTGTTTCTTACAAAGTTATATACGGTGCGACGATTATTTTCTCCGACTGTCTGTCAAGGCCAACTCAATTCGGTATAAAGACGCAGTCACAAATTTGTTTATGAAAATAACTATAAAAAATTAAAATAACATTAAAGTAAATATTATACATTACTATTTATTATTATTGCATGATATATAATTTATATAATAAATCATTATTATTTATTACTATTTATTATTATTTAGTACATGAACAATAATACTAAAAATATTTGGAATAAAATGTTTTATTTTATATTAATTTTGACTTTAAAAAATCATTTCAAAAATTGATTGCTAAAATAATGTCTAAAAATAAGAATTAAATTTATTTCTTTGTTCTGTATTCTTACACAATTTTCTTCATAATTATAATTTCTGCACTATCATAAATATTACGAGACATGCCTCAGAAACAAAACTATTAATCGTCACAGCTCCACGTGGCCTAAATGAAAAATAACCAAGAATCGGTCCGGCACGGAACCGTGTTAATTAACGTTAGATACAAATGAACGATCGATAATACGTCAATACAAGTCAAAGGTATAAGAGATTTTTGTAAAAGAAGCGTCGTATTTATTTTCTTACACACGTTCTCTTACACCTTGTCATATTGTCGATTGAGTTATGATTACGAAGACACCCTGTATATTCGGCTACACGTTGATACCAAGGCCACCAACGGGGATGACTGTCCCGTTCTATAGCAGGGGAAACTTCAGCATTTCTGCCTTATGCATTATGGAGAAGTCGGTTATTAGATGTAAGGCGAAGATAAAGAGAGACAGAATCCATTTTCTACATCCCTTCTTCTCCGCCGCGCGGAATTCTCGATCGCCTTCGCTGGGCTTTTGTTTCGTTTTCTTTTTTCCCGCTGGCCCTCCGGAGGGAGGAACAGATCAACCGGTGTTCACGAGGGCATACGCGATACCGGAATACCAACGAAACATCCGTCGTTTCTATCTCTATCTCGCCTCGGTTGGATATGGATTTCCAATTCAGCCAGATATTTTCAATATCGTTGTCGCGACTGCGGCATCGTTCCGTTCCACGAGACGTCTTCGCGCAAGGGAAAAAGACACACCCGAATGACCGCGAGTGCTCCTGATTCTTCCACAACGCAACGCGTGGATCCGTAATTCCATCTTCTTCCTTTCGTTTTTCTGATCGATCGTCGAGATCTCGCTTGTGGAGAGGAAACTCCAGTGGAAGGCGGGAGACAAAACGCGAGACGATACGAAAGTTGCCGGATGAAAAGGAACGCTGATGGCGCCGCGAAACTTCCGAGCCTTCGGAACTCGAGCGGAGGAAATTTTTTGCGACGAAAGGGTCGAAAGAGAAGATGAAATTTCTCTGTGAAGTTAACCTATTCTAACGTAGCTCGTTGGATCCAGTCCGATGGACTGGAAAACGACGGCAAGAGAAACCGTACAAAAATAGAGTCGTATCGAATCTCGCGATCGAGGTTCGCGTGGAAAAAAATCGAGCTGGAATTTCCTTCGTCGCACGAACGAGAAAAGTGGGGGAAGGGGGGATGAAAAACGGAAGCTCCTCCTCATTACTGATAACTCTATTAAACTCTGTTCTAAACTCCGAAACGCGAAACAATAATCTCTTCGCTGAACGAACGAATCCCGAATTTCTCAAAAAAAAAAAGAAACGAGATGCCGTGGTGGCAAAAAACCGTACTCCGAGGTCGGTGCAGAGGTCGTTCGGTGGAAAAGACGCAATCAGCGACGTCGTTGAATCGAAGCCATCCTATCGTCGAGACAGAATTAACGTTCTCGTGTAGCTAGATGGGCTTTAACCCGGCCAACAGAGTAGACTGGAGGAAGAGAGAGAGAGAGAGAGAGAGAGAGAGAGAGAGAGAGAGAGAGAGAGAAAGAGAAAGAAAAGGAGGAAAAAGAAGAAAAAATAGGAGGAACGAGGCAGAAAAGTAAAGAAAGGAGAAACACGCGAGGGGCGAGAGGGAACGAGAGAGAGAGAGAGAGTGGAGGAGGTCGCGAACGCGAGGAAGGTGAGGGGAAACTGCGAGATTCCTCATCCCTCCGGCTCTGGCGGGCTCTCCAGTGCTTTTCGAGTGCTTTACGACGTCTGCCGGATAAGTACGTAGAGCCGGTGCAGCCGGGCGTTTGCTACACCAAAAGTATATATCGTAAAGAGAGCGCTTCCAAGGGGAGGGAGGAGGGTGGCTAGATGTCCTCGACCAGTTCAATCAACTGTACGCCAGGCAACAAACCACTGCCGTTAATTGGATCGGAGCCCAGAGTCCTGGCTTTACGAGGCCCAATCGCGCCAAATTATCCGACCTGCATTTCTCGAACACATCGGCCACGTCCGACGTTCCTCTCCTTTTTACGTTCGTCGTCTCTCCTCTTGTCCTCCCGTTTGTCTGTCACGGACGATCGAGGTGCAGTTGATCCTTCTTGAAGGAAAGGGGAGAGAACCGAGAGGTGCGAGAGATTCGAAGAAAAAAAGATTCGAGTCAGATCGATGTGAAATATGATTGGACCGTGCGACGGGTATAGTAATTTCAGAGAGGAAGAAAAAGACAGCAAAATAACGTATATACATATATTCTCACGAACGACGTGTTTCAATGACGTTTCAATGTCATCTCCATTCCTTCGACCACGAATCGCGCAGTCGGACCATGACGATAAACGAATAAACCGAAACCACCGATCGGGATGCCGTTTACGAACGATAGCCGACGACAGGGTAAACAGTTCTCGTGGCAATCGGGTCTAATAGATTGAATTCCTGTCCGGGGTTGTGCTATCTCGTCGATCGATCAAAACGACCGAAACTAGATCGCGTTAGCGTCTTCTGGAGTCGGAACAGACGCCATCTCGCTTCTTGTTTCTTCATCCGCTTTTCCCGTACTTTATTTTTTCCTTTTTTTTTTTTTT